>NW_021833010.1:27500-50000 GCF_006345805.1 Octopus sinensis
TTCTCTTGTCATATTTTACATCGTAATGAGAAAAGTGGGAAAAGAGTAAGACAGTTAAAAATAAGTCGTGCAGGAGTGGCTGTGTGGTAAGTAGCTTACTTCCCAACCACATGGTTCCGGGTTCAGTCCCACTGCGTGGCACCTTGGGCAAGTGTATTCTACTATAGCCTCGGGCCGACCAAAGCCTTGTAAGTGGGTTTGGTAGACGGAAACTGAAAGAAGCTCGTGGTGTGTATGTGTGTGTGTGTGTACGTGTGTTAGTCCTCCAACATCACTTGATAACCGATGCTAGTGTGTTTACGTCCCTGTAACTAAACGGTTCGGTAAAAGAACCGATAGAATAAGTACTAGCCTTACAAGGAATAAGTCCTGGGATCGATTTGCTCGACTAAAAGCGGTGCTCCGGCATTGCTGCACTCAAAGGACTGAAACAAGTACAAGCAAGAATACTAGGCTTTGTAATAGGCAATGAGTTAAAAAAAAATGTTATGCGTACAGATACACAAGCACAGTGTGTGGTAGGAGAGGCAGGAGGAAAGGCAATAAACTGTTTCAAATTTTGGCATATGGCCAGCGATTTCGGGAAAGGAAGTAAATCGATTATATCAACCCCAGTACTCAGCTGGTACTTATGTTATTAAGAAGAAATAAATGAGTAGTTATGGAACGAGTTCTCCAAATGGGAAATTTGTTTTATTTCATTTCATTTTAAGGTAATAGTTTTCTTATGAAAATTAGTATTCCTTTCATCATTTCATATTAAGTACCAAGAAATTTGATAAAAAGTTAAATTGTAATTATTGAATCTATGCCATATTTTCTGCTATTACCCATATACTTCCGACGTTACCCATCATACGATGGGTAACATACAACGATATATATGTACATACATATATGTATTTGTATGTATGCGTGTATGTATGTAGGTATATATGTATGGATGTACGTATGCGTTTATACCAACTTACTCCTCTCTTCAAAATTCCATGTACCAAAATTTCAGACCATCATTATTATTATTATTATTATTATTATTATTATTATTATTATTATTATTATTATTATTATTATTATTATTATTATTATTATTATTATTATTCTGTTTGACTTTTGCTTTATGTCTGTACAAGTTGGCTCCAAGTCTCACCCAGAGACCTCAAGAGACAACAGGTTGGAAGTTCACGTTGTTGTTATGCCTAGTGTGCCATATATTTGGGGGGTTTTTTTTGGTGTTGTACTAGTGAATGTCTGATAAATAATTTTTTTTTTTTTAAAGTTTGTTTTAAACCTTGGGATTACATAGAGAGTATTTTGCGTAGAATATGAGCAGTTCCCATGAGCACTATCTTTTGAATTTCTGCCATTTTGGGGTTTCCTAGTATCTGAGTTAGGTAGCAATCAGCCCCTTTCGCTATCATTCCCAGGGCACCTATGACAACAGGTATTGTTTTAGTCTTCAGGTTCCACATTTTGCTGATTTCTATTTCAAGATCTTTATATTTGCTCAGTTTTTGGTAGGTCTTGACAGATACGTTTATATCGATTGGGACAGTCATATCAAATTATTATTATTATTATTATTATTATTATTATTTGTTGTTGTTGTTGTTGTTGTTGTTGTTGTTGTTGTTGTTGTTGTTGTTGTTGTTGTTGTTGTTGTTGTTGTTGTTAGTATGCATGTGTATTCTAAAAAGAGAATGACATAGATAAGTTTGTATGGGCCTACCCTAAGTGTACTTTTCTTAGTAGGGGGAAAGAAATTGAGATGACGTCTTTGATGCATTGGAGATTCTAGAAAAATCCGGATATTTTTGGGAGCCGGAGTCTCACACACACACACACACACACGTGAACACGCATGTGCGCACGTCAAAGAATCTACTTGGACTGCCTTACTACCGGAGAAATTTTCTCGTTCAAATTTTTGTCGGAATCTTATTTTGCTCTTTATTATACCTAGTAGTAGTAGTAGTAGTAGTAGTAGTAGTAGTAGTAGTAGTAGTAGTGTAGTAGTAGTAGTAGTAGTAGCAGCAGCAGCAGCAGCGGCTGTAGTGGCTTTCGTTTTTCGCTTGTGCCATATTGCTGTCGTAGACATCTGCTCAATACCTTCTAGGGCCCCCCATGAGTACCATTGAAGTCACCACCATTATCCCCAACCACCAACATAACCATCGCCATGACCAGGCTAACAGTAAGATTCGATTGTTTTTGTTTTTTGTATTATATTCCAGAAAGTGTAAAGCAGACATTGGAAAGTGAGAGTCGCCAACCGTCACCACTTATGATTTGACAATATCATTCTGACTTCTGTTAGTGATAACTACATACATAGATATACATGTGTGTGTACATATATATATATACATACGTAGATATATATATGTGTGTATACATATATATACATATATATATATAGATGCCCGTGTATGTACATATATGTGCATATATATATACGTGTATATATATAGTGTATATATATACCTACATATATATATACACTTACATATATCTATACACATATATATAATATATATATATATATATATATATATATATTATATATATATATATATGTAAATATATATATATCATGTTATGTATTATATATATATCATATATATATTGTATATATCATATATATGTTGTATATATACATATATACATGTATATATATAGTGTATATATATACATATTATATATATACACTACATATATATATACACATATATATATATATTTATACCTATATATATATACATATATATATATAGAGACATAGATACATATGTGTGTGTGTGTGTGTAGATATGTATGTGCATATACATATACATGTACATATGTGTACATATATATATATATATATATTATATATATATATATATACTATACCGCATATGTATACATAAATATATGTGTATATTTATGTATACTCACACACTCACACAAATATCTTTTTGACGTTCTCTCAGGTAGATATTTCTACTCATAGTCATAGCAATTCATGCTGAGAATGCCATCATCTTCAAACAACAGGACATTGTCGTTGTCGTCATCGTCATCACCATCGTCGTGTTGGTGGTTCGATGATGCAGTCATTTTTTTTTTTTTTTTATGTACTTTCTTGTGATATTAGAATAGAAAAGTCTTTCCTGTTGACACCCTTTACTGGTTTAACCTGGCTGACGTGTGCAAACGGCTGATGTGAATTCTCAATAGATTCTTGTATTTCATATATATATATATATATATATATATATATATATATATATATATATATATATATATATATATATATATATATATATATATATATTATATATATATGTATATATATATGTATAAATATTTGAGTCTGAAGTTTTTTATATTAATCACACGCACACACATACACACTCACACACCCACACACTCACAATCACACACATACATGCACACACACACACACATACTTACATATGCATATATTCACTCTTATACAAACACAGACATGTATGCGTGAATACATATGCGTCTGTGTGTGTATATACGTGTATGTATGTATAATTGTATATTATATTTATTCTACAGGAAGAGAACAGAGGCCAATAAAATTTATTAACTTACCTAGCAAAAATAAAAATAAGAATAGTAATAATAATTTACTTCCAAAATGTCCCCTCATATGACGATTAATATACAAGTATTTATAGGCGCGGCTGTGTAGCAAGACGCTTGCTTCTCAACCACACGGATCCGGGATCAGTCCCACTTCGTGGCACCTTAGGCAAATGTCTTCTACTATACCCTTGGGCTGACCTAAGTCATGTAAGTGGATTTGTTAGATGGAAACTGAAAGAAGGCCCATTGTGTATGTGTGTGCGCGCGCGTGTGTGTTTGTGACTGAGTTCGTGTCCTACCACCATTTGACAACCGGTGTTGGTGTGTTTACGTCCCTGTAACTTAATTGTTCGTAAAAGAGACCGATAGAATAAGTACTAGAAAAAGTACTATAATAAATAAATACTAGAGTACGTACTAAAAACAGTTTTGGGGTCGATTTGTCCGACGAAAACCCTTCAATGCGGTACCTCAGTATGGCCGCAGTCAAATGATTGAAACAAGTAAGAGAAAACGAAACAAAAGGAAAAATACAAAACTTAGCGTAAATCAGAACTGAAGTCAATTAGGATATATATACATTGTCTAAACTGTTGATTGGGGGAAAAAGATGGTTAATTCTTCTCTAACAAATGGATGGGTACTGTCTGCTCGGAAAGGTAGTTGTAATTGCATGCGCTTATATACATACACATATATAGATACATACATATATAGATGTGTGTGTGTATACATACATGTGTGTGTGTGGAAATGTAGATCTTCATGCAAAATATGCTTTACCGATCGATTACCGATGCCAAGTTCAGTGGAATGCCTCCGAGCATAGGGATTCGGGCTCTGTATCAAAGTTTGTCTGACGCATTCAACATTTTCCGAAGTCCGTAACGTTCGTGGCGCCCCCACCCGTCTCCTATTCATCAGTGCACCACGTGTACGAAGTGCATTCACCCAACATAAGATTGTGTTACGGGTGGGAACAACCTGATTTCGGTGAATGTAGATGTGGCGCCGAAACTCACGCCGAATTGCGGTGACAGACCATTATTCTAAACATAACTGTCATAGGCAAACACGCGATGCTCTATCGTCCACAGCGGCATGGCTTCACCTGAAAAGAAAAAAAAATGCTATGGCACACGGACCAAATGGTACCCGTCGGATTAATATGTTCCTCCCTCTGGGGCTGAGTAATAGCCATTTTAAAAATGTCCGTCCTCTCTGCCCCACCCTGTACAAACCTAAACTGTTCGGCTCGTTGACAACACAAATTTTGCATCCACTTCCACCCCTGTTTCTAGGTACGAGGGGCGTTCAATAAGTAATGTCTCTGGCCCACTTGCAGTATTTTTATCTAGCTGAAATTTTGCATGTGCAATTATTGATATCTCTATAGATAAAGTGGAAAATTACAGCTCTGAACTAATTGTGGTTTCTGATTTACAGGTGTTTGAACTGAGACAAGTGTGAAATGGAGCCTGTTGAGTGTCGAACAGTGATCCGGTTTTTGTATTTCAAAGGACGCACACCACGGAAGACTTTTGCTGAAATGAAAGTAACTTATGGTGATGATGCCCCATCATATGACCTTGTAAAATGCTGGCATCGTGAATTCAAACATGATCGGAACTCTGTGGAAACAGCTCCCAGATCTGGTCGCCCCACTTCTGCCGTTGATGAGGTATCTGTCCGTCAAGTTGAGGCTGCCATTTTGGAAGCTCGACGCATAACTATTCGCCAAATAGTCCAAGAGGTCAAGATTAGTACCGGGTCTGTGGAAACTATCATTCATGACTATTTGCATATGCAAAAGGTGTCTGCCAGATGGATTCCCAGGTTGCTCACACCTTTCCAGAAACAAGAACGCGCCGAGTGCTCGGGGATGAATTTGGAGATGTTCCAAGAAGATGAGTCAAACTTTTTCAAAAGACTGATTACACAGGATGAAATCTGGGTCCATCACTATGATCCAGAGACCAAAGCCCATTCAATGCAGTGGAAGCACCGTGACTCACCTCCTCCAAAGAAGGCAAGTGTGCAGCCCTCCACTGGCAAGGTCATGCTCACAGTCTTCTGGGACCAGGACGGAGTAATGATGACAGATTTCCTGGCAAAGGGTACCACAATTACAGGAGCCTATTATGCTTCACTTTTGAGGAAATTAAGAGAAGCTATCAAAATCAAGAGGCAGGGCAAGATCAGCAAAGGCATCCTCCTCCTGCAGGACAATGCTCCGGTCCACAACTCGCGTGTCGCCAGATCAGAAGCACAGGCGTATGGCTATGAACTCCTCCCCCATTCCCCTACTCTCCTGACCTTGCACCCTCTGATTTTCATCTCTTCCCAGCCATGAAGTTGTTTTTGAAAGGAAAGCGTTTCCCAGATGATGCAGCCTTAATTTCTGAAATTACGTCGTGGTTGGAGGACCAAGATGGGGTCTTCTACAAAAACGGTCTCCAGAGCTGCATCAAACGACGGGAGAAAGGCGTAACTCTGGGTGGTTCCTATGTAGAAAAAGACTAATAACTGCGCCAAGTTTCGTTGCTCTACTGCTATGGGAAGTGGGTCAGGGGCATTACTTATTGAACGCCCCTCGTACATACTGTCAGTCAATATTCTTATTATTGTTGTTGTTGTTGTTGTTGTAGTTGTTATTATTATTACTATTGTTATTACTATTATTATTATTATTATTATCATTATTATTTTCTTCTTCTTCTTCTTCTTCTTATTATTATTATTATTATTATTATTATTATTATTATTATTATCATTATTATTATTATTATTATTATTATCATTATTATCATCATCATTAAGGCGGCGAGCTGGCAGAAACGTTAGCACGCTGGGCGAAATGCTTACTGGTACTTTGCTCGTCGCTGCGTTTTCAGTTCAAATTCCGCCGAGGTCGACACTGCCTTTCATCTTCTCGAGGTTGGTAAATTACTAGTGGAGTTCTGGGGTCAATACAATCGACTAGTCCCCCTCTCCCCAAATTTCAGGTCTTGTGCGTATAGTAGAAAAGATTATTATTATTATTATTATTATTATTATTATTATTATTATTATTATTATTATTATTATTATTGTTTTAATTATTATTATTATTATTTTTATTTACAGAATTTTAACTGCTCACCGTTTCTTCATATTAATATGGCGATAACAATTATATATAATATATATATATATATATATATATATATATAAGGGGAAGCTATGAAAATAAACAAAAGACGAAGGCAGGTGGAAAACAAACGAACAATTAATATATATATATATATAGGGGAGAGAGAAAGAGAGAGGTGCTAACACGAAAAACTGAACTGAAGACTAACAGAGTCAACCAGACAACAAATAGATAGATAGATAGATAGATAGATAGATAGATAGATAGATAGATAGATAGATAGATAGATAGATAGATAGATAGATAGATAGATAGATAGATAGATAGATAGATAGATAGATATTATATAATATAATATAACCAAGTCCACCACATCAAAACACTGAGGTCAGTGATAGTTGATAAAAAGACTAATAAATTAAAAATGAACCACAATCCTTTACAAGCTATGACCCCAACAAACTTCATACATTTCTTAGAGGTGTAGTATATTCTTAGCTACATTAGTGGCAACATGGTCTCTTCTTGCTCTATTAGACCATTTGATTAAAATTATATTAATGTGTCCAACTGATTAAAAATTCTATTTATTTATTTATGCAGCTGAGGATAGCCCGGCATTTAAATTAATGTAATGATTGTTCAATTAAATAGAGCCGTTTGAAACGGTCGTACTGCATCCCCTCTTGATATCCTGTTCCTTATTTTGATTTTATTCGCCTTACTTTGAGTTGCGTGGATAATACTGCACTGATTTGGTGCTTCAACTTAAGTACCTAATTCATCTGATTTGGTGCTTCAACTTAAGTACCTAATTCATCTGAATCTGAATTATCTAAATTATCTGAATTCATCTGAATGATATATATATATATATATATATATATATATATATATATATATATATATATATATATATATATTATATATATATTATATATATATATATATATATATATATATTATATATATATATATATATATATACATATACATATATATATAGTTATATTTTTATATGTGAGTGTATATATATATGTATATATATTTATACATGTATATATATATATGGATGGATGGATGTACGTATATATATATATATATATATATATATATATATATATATATATATAATATATATATATCGCAATCCGTCGTTTGCAACGACGAGGGTCCCAGTTGAAATTAACGTGCAAGTGGCTCAGCACTCCGCATACACGTGTACCCTTAACGTAGTTCTCGAGGAGATTTAGTGTGACACAGAGTGTGACAAGGCTGGCCCTTTGAAATACGGGTACAAGAGAAACTGGAAGACAGAGAAACTTGTGGTGAAAGAGAACAGCAGAGTTCGCCACCAACCCCAGCCGGAGCATCGTGGAGCTTTAGATTTTTGGGGTTTTTTTTTTTGTTCAATAAACATTCACAACCCCCGGTCTGGGAATCAAAACCACGATCCTACGACCGCTGCCCTAACCACTGGGTTATTGCGCCTCCACTATATATATATATATGTGTGTGTGTGTGTGTGTGTGTGTGTGTGTGTGTGTGTGTGTGTGTGTGTGTGCGTGTGTGAGTGTGTGTGTGTGAGTGTGTGTGTGTGTATGTAAATGTATTTATACATACATACATACATATATATATATATATACATATACATATATGTATGTATGTAAGTATGCATGTACACACATCGTTACATGCATAAATATAATCTTATGTTTGTATCTACATAGATAGGCACATGCACAGATGTTTGCTCGCATTCTTTTCTTTATAAAACAGTCCCAACATATACTCACAAACACACATGCGAACACGTGCACACACATACATGGACATACGTATCAGACAAGGACTCGTGCATTCATAAATACACTCACACACACCTACACACATGACATACACATATATACACATGCATAAACCTATCAAAGCAGGGCGAGACAAACATCCGTTTGAGAGATATGTTTTCCCCCGAGCGACATAATCCTTAGACACACACACACACACACACCACACACACACACATTTTCGCATACACACATCCATATGCATACACACACGCACACACACACACACACACACACACACACACACATTTTCGCATACACACATCCACATGCATACACACACACACACACACACACACACACACACACCACACATTTTCGCATACACACATCCACATGCATACACACACACACACACACACACACACACATTTTCGCATACACACATCCACATGCATACACACACGCACACACACACACGCACGCGCACGCGCACGCACAGGGTTGATTGACTCGACACCACCATCCCATTACAACTATCGACAGCATTCCAACCCTCAGCATTTTCCCCACCGGCAGCAACACCACCACTACTCCCAACACCACCACTAACACCACTATCACAACCGCCACCACGACCACTCCCAACACCACCACCACGACCATTACCACCACCACCTCCATCATCACGCAATTCTATTCTTCGTCTGAGTGTCAAAGTGATCTCCTTCAGTGACAAGTTTCTAATACGTCCCCTGAGTGTCGTAAAGATAAAATGTGACTAATATGATGGTCCCTTCTGGAATGTTCCCTGATTAAAACAGGGGCCAGTGACCCCACTCTGTAGAATAATAATCTTTCGGTAAACAAAGCATGAAGTTGACAACTTTCCCTCGCAAAGTCTTTTTTACATATTCTGTCTGGCATTCAATTTCTTTATAGTCACAGTTATTTACATTGCCATGCGGACTGAGTTGCACAATAGCTTTAGAGGGAAGTTTACAGATATTAACAGACGAGCGTGTATTACAGGAAGATTGTAGAACGATGTCATCGGTCACGTGATAATATTATATACAAATATTAATTAATATTTGCTATTCACACATACACACACAGACAGTCAGTCAGACAGACAGATAGATAGATACATAGATAACTTTTTATTGTAGCCACACAGGGCTAAACACAGAATAAAAATGGACGAAATACAATGTAGAATTTTTTCTTTTCGAGGTGGGATGGGTGGGGCACAAAAAAAAAACGTTTGATCAATAGGGTTGTGTGGGTTGTGTGGTGTATAAAAAAGCAATATATATATATATTATATATATATATATATATATATATATATATATATAATATAAAGGTTCACAGTTTAGGTGTAGCGTTGGAAAGAAAAACCTACAAAAAAGACCAAGGTCACCTCAGACAATTCGAAAAAGAACACATGAGTAAGTCGCCTTACTTCTCGTTGTCTCTTTTGGTTACAGATTTATGCTTAAAATAGTGTTGTCTTTCATACTGACCATTTTTGCCACTTTTACCCACTTTTTATTAAAACATTCGTTCGACAAAGCCTTCCTCTCTATTCTCATCCTCTTTTTCAAGTGGTACTTGAAAAAATTGACGAGAGACTGACCAGAGAGGAAGGTGTTTGTTTGCAGTCCTTTCAAACGCGTCCACCACACACATTCTCTCACCATAGCCATCAGCGTAACGAAAACCGTTTTCCCTTCCCGTTTAAAGGAAGGTGGTGGAACAATATACACGATAGACTCGGCCGATAGGCGAGCCCGACCTACACGTGACAACAGCTGTTCGACGAAGGACCACAGCTCTGAAATATCTGGACACTGCACGAGTGCGTGCAGAACGGTTTCGTTGCTCTGACCGCATCTCGGGCAGGTCGGTCCGGTGTTGGCTTTCGAACCGTGTCTATAACTCTTCTCTCGAACAGGTAGTGCATCTCGATAGCACTGCCAAGCCAGGGATTTCTGGAAGTTATCCATAGGCCCCGGCCCGAACGTCGTCCTGAACAGGCAGGTTAGGAATTTCTCGTCGACGCCCAGGTTTGCCCCGAGTGTGTCGTCGGACCTCCCCTCCACTAGTCCTCTATAGAACGCTTTAGTCGTTTGTAAGTTGCACAAGTTTGACCCCGGTCGGCAGAGCTGCTGTAGAGCTTGGCGACACTCTCGGTGCCAATCGCCCAGTTTCGGTCTCTTTTTGATCCACGTTTGCAGTTCGGTCAGTGAGACGAGCTGCGGGAAGTCGCGCCTCACAAACGGCGCCCACACCTGTTCACCGTCGTCGATGAAGTTCCAGAGATGTCGCAGTCTCAGCGCATGCCTGCGCATCATCAACCACGGCATGCCCAGTCCTCCATTCAACGGATGTTGACAGCAAATGGACTTCCTCACTATCGGAACGCCACCCTTCCACAGGAAGCGGAAGAGTATGCGTTCCAGTTTGGTGATGGTGGCGTCGGGACAAGGTACGACGGTCAGGCGGTAATCGATGACGGACGCGATGTACGCGTTCGCCACCTCCGCCCGGCCTTTTAGTTCTTATCCATTTGGAGGTCCGGACTGAACCAGACTCCGAGCAATTTAACCGGTCCGTCCGTCCAGCGTCCCACTACTGAGCCGCAGTCGGACGGCATGGGCTTGCTTCTCCAGGTGCCGAGTAGCAAACCCACAGACTTTTCCGGGTTAATCTTTGCTCCCGTCACCGTTTCGTATTTTCTTAGTGTCTCGCCTATCATCTGGATGTGTTTGTCGCTCGACACTATGACGGTGACATCGTCCGCAAATGCCGACACGCTCGTCCCGCAACCCAGTTCCCGTGGGATGCCCCTCAGTGTTGCCAGCTTCCGCAGTAGCGGCTCGAGAGTCAATACATACAGAAGCGCCGACAGGGGACATCCCTGACGGACCGAACGCGTGATGTCAAACGGTTTCGACAGGTGACCGTTCACCCGAATTACCGATCGGATGCCGCTATACAAGGCAGCGATCCAACCGCGGAAGACGGGACCGAAGCCAGCCGCCCTGAGGACGGCCGCCAAGTACCGATTGTCGACCCTATCGAAGGCTTTAGACTGATCCAAATTTATCAGCGCCCCACCCATGCCAGGATCCTTAACTACCCTGTCCACAATGTAGCGCATCAGATGGAGGTTGTCATGTATGGTTCTGCCCGCACGGCGCATGTTTGCGCCCTGTCGACCAGTTTACCAATGACAAGCGCCAACCTCTCGGCTATTACTTTGGTCAAAATTTTCAAATCTGCGTTGAGCAGAGTGATGGGCCTGAAATTATCTATAAAATTCCCCTTGTTTGGGTCTTTCTTCAGCAACGTCACTGCACCTCGGCTCACGAAACCGGGGATTCTCCCGTTTTGTTGCCAGTTGCAGTAGACTGATGCCAAGAGGTCGCCAAACAAGTCTGGCATTTGACAATACAGCTCGTAGCGTAAACCATCCAATCCAGGCGACTTATCCCTCGCGCAGCCCGCCATCGCATCCCACACGTCAGCGGCTGTGATGGGACTTTCACAACACTCCGCTTCTCTTGCCGAGAGCCGCGGCAGGTCAGTCAGGTAGGCACTGAAATCCATCCCGCGTTCCGACCCACCACTCGCACCAAACAGTCGAGCAAACTGCTGTTGAAAGGCCTCACACATCCTTTCGGGTTCGAGTAAACTGCATCCCTGTTGATCTATTAGAGACCGAATGGTGGCTCTGTTGCCACGCTGCGCCTCCGCTACCCGGGCCTCTCGCGCAGCTTCGATCCCTTCGTTCCTTAAGGCACGCATTTTAGCTCTGACGACGCAACCTTCGTGCTTGGCGTTGAGGTGTTGGTCGAGGGCCATCCTCGCAGCCAGCACGTTGGTTGCGCTGCCAGTGGTAAGTGCCTCTTCTAGTTTCTTAACCAAGTCTCCCTCTACTCTATTTCGTTCTATCGCTAATTCCTTGCTAAACCTAATTGATTCCGATTTTATTGCCATTTTCAGGGCGTACCACCAGCGGTTGTTAACGACGGCTCCCGTCAGCGCCCTTTTAATTAACTCGCTAATCCGGTTCCTGTAAACCTGTCGCGCTAACCGCGACGTGTTCAGTTTCCAGTAACCGAGACCCTACCTATGTGTTTTATCTAAGTCGAGCGTACACGTAACAAATTTGTGATCTGTGTAGCTGACTATTTTAAATTGTGGACATCCTACACTATCCCTATCCGCTGTCCTGCATAGAATTCTATCTAGATAAGATCTCGACGATCCGACGCGGTTTGTCCAAGATCACGTTGGCACGTTCGGATGGTCGAGTCGGAACCTGTCAGACAAATGGAAGCGTCTGAGCAGGTCTTTGAGGCTCTTACACCCCCTTCTATTCCTATCCCTTCCCACATAATCTAGATGCGTGTCCAAGGTAGCGTTCCAATCCCCTACTAACAGTAAAGGTCTAGACGTACCCAGGAAAACCTCTAGACGTCTGAAGAAATCCGCCCGACCCGTTAAGGACGGTGCATAAACTGCCATCAGACGGAATGCACACCCATTTCTGCCATCCACGTCCAAGACAACCAGCCTACCCTCCGGTCTAGGAATATTGCTCTTACTTTTACATTTAGACTCTTTCGAAAAAGCACCGCGGTACCTCCACCACCCATGTTCGGCAGACAGGGAGAAAAATAAATGTCAAATTGATTGCCAAACATGGACTCGAGGGCCCGCGGCATACTGAGTCTGGTTTCACTGATAGCTACTATATCCACGTTCAGTGACTTGATGTCGTTTAGAAGGTAACCTTGCTTCCAAGCCGATGCCAAACCACGCGCATTCACACAACCTAATTTAAGCATACTTGACATTTACGAAAATTGTGTTTTACACACTACATTAGAAGAGACAAGAGGCAAGCGGGGAGGTCACTTACTCATTTTAAAAGTTTCATTTTTTTCTTCTTCTTTTGTATAGTTTTTTCGACAGGTATCGTTGAAACCCGCCTACCGCATTCGGAAATATTGTTTTCAGTATGTGGTGTTGTGCTTGTGTTATGTGTAAAATTCTGATGTGTTTCGGTGGTGTGGTGTGCGGATGATTGTTTGTCTTAAAGTCATCTTCACATATGTCCGTGTTGGATGTGATGTAGTCCATTAATTCTTTATTGTCTGTGTCTATTGCAGTTAGTTGTGTGTGTGGTTTTACGGGTTCATTGCTTTTTTGATTGTCTAGGGGGATGTTGTCCGGAGTTAGATATCTCCCTGCTTTACTTCCTTGTTTGGTGGATTTTGGGGATCTTTTCCTTTTACCCCCTGTGGCTATTTGCCATTCCGTCGAACTTTCGTCGTCCGACGTATCAGTAGAAGGTAAAGGCAAAGCATTTGCATTACTATGTATGCTTGTAGAAATTGTTGATGTTTTGTGCGGTGTTTGTGTTGTTGTGATGTTAGGGGTAGAATTTGTCTTCTCGTCACTGTTTTCTGTCTTTTTAATTGTCGTTCTCGGTGTTGGTGTTGGTCTATTTTTTGTTGGTTCAGCATGTTGAATTGGTTGTGACGTCAACGGTGATTGTGTTGGTACTGTTTCTTTTCTTGGTGATGTTGTTGGGGTTTGTATGCTGGTTTGTTGTTTTTCTTGGCATTGTTCCATAATTGAGTGTGTTGGTGTTGGTGTTGGTGTTGGCAACAAGGGTTTTTTATTTGTTTTCTGATTTGTTCTTTCTTGTTTTTTCTGTACTAGAGCGCACTTGGCAATTAAATGTTCGGGGCTGCCACAGTTGTAGCATCTAGGCTTTTTGCCTTCTGCTACAACATATAGGCATTGCCCATTTTCCAAGTGGATCTTATCCGGTAGGCTCTCGATAGAGGCCCCCTCAATCTGTATGGTCACCACTATTGTCTTCCCACCCCAAATGTCGCCAAGGTACACGGCGGTTTCCAAAATGTTGATATTTTTTAAATGGTAACAGATGGCCCCTGTTATCCATTTGTTAGGAATCTCGGGAGGTACATTTTTAATAGTGATTCGACTCACTCTCAGGTTTTTATAGTATGGGACCATGATGATTTCATCATTTCCCAGAGACTCAGTAGACTGAGCTTTTGCCACTTCCTGGTTAGCGAAGCGGACCACTACTGTGTTAAACTGGGGACCGCAGTTTATATATTCTTTTTCTTTCATTATGTCTTTTAAGCATTTTTCTACATCTGTTTTTGTAATCTGTTCATTTAGTTTTTTGTTTTTTCTTATAATTTTATATATAATTGTCTTAATTTCTATTTCTTGCTTTATGTGTTGAGGTGTATATAGCACTAAATATTGCCCACGGGTTGTAAAGAGAGCTCTCGTTTCTATGAGCTCTTCATTTGTAAATGTTACAATCTCTTTCTTCTGACGCAGAGTGTCAGCCAAATTTACTGGTGTTGTTGATTTTTTTGTATTAACATCTTCACTATTAGATAGTTCATTTTTATTGTTGTTCTAGTTGTTGTTGTTGTTTTTCTTAATAGTATTCGCGTGAGTTTCATTTTTATCATTTATGTTGGTTGTGGTGGTAGTGGTGGTGGTGGTGGAGGTGGTGGTGGTAGCAGTAGTAGTCTCGTTGTTGTTGTTGTTGTTAATGGTGGTGGCGGTGGTGACAGGGCTGTTACCGCACGTGGTTGCAGCGTTCATTCCAACGATATTCATGTTTGCACTTTGCGTGCATGAGTTCTTTTTTTCTTCTCCTAGCGTTTCCAAACTAGGAAAATGCTGGTCCATAAAGGAACGCGATCAGCGTTCTACAATAAAATTTCTCGACATTTTCTAACGTCGAGAAGAAAATTACAGAAATGAAATGGGGTTGAAACTGCCCTTGGGGCGAATTCCTCCCTTGGAAAAGCACTCAAACGAAAGTTGGGTGCCTTACACAACTTATTTACAAAAATGTACAGAAATATGGGCTATAAATAGTCAAAATAAACGATTACCTTCGGAGCCGAAGTGACAGCACGTCCGTAGATAGATAGATAGATAGATAGATAGATAGATAGATAGATAGATAGATAGATAGATAGATAGATAGATAGATAGATAGATAGATAGATAGATAAGTATATATATTTCTTTACTACCCACAAGGGGCTAAACATAGAAGGGACAAACAAAGACAGACAAACGGATTAAGTCGATTGTATCGACCCCAGTGCGTAACTGGTACTTAACTTATCGACGCCGAAAGGATGAAAGACAAAGTCGACCTCGGCGGAATTTGAACTCAGAACGTAACGACAGACGAAATACGGCTACACATTTCGCCCGGCGTGTTAACGTTTCAGCCAGCTCGCCGCCTTATGTTTTTTGCTGCATAACTAATTTGTTTAGAGTGATCTTGTATGTGCTGTACATTAGTTCACTTCCCCCATCAAACCGACGTTACTGCCCTTCATCACCATTTTATTGCTTTTCTTTTCACACCCACCACGAGGCTCAGCTCCGGAACACCTCTTTCATTGTTTAGGTTCTTTACGGCGTGCCTATGTATGTAAATTCCGTCATACCATGTGTAACTTCACTTCGGCTCTCAACATCTTCCCGTATTTTACCCAAATGATGACGATCCAATCACTAACGTCATCAGAAATATCTTCGTATGATCCCCGTGCGTCAAGTTTTATGTATTGCGTCACCGGTCTATGAGCAGATGTATGATGCAGCAATTCGACCTGCTTCTCGTGCAGTCTTCAGTTTTGGAAACCAAGCATACGATCCAATTAGCGCTATTCTCTGACAAATGTAGGAGATTTAACTTCACACATAGGCTAGGTCTGCTTCCACTTGTTGCTGTAAAAGCATAAAGAAAACCTTTGTGTTTTAGAAATGCAGAGTTTGCTTTTGGATAAAAAGTTCATGGAAAGAAGTACTTTCTTAGGTCACATACCTTTACCATGAAGATTTTTTTCTCTGCTAAGTCTTTTATGTCCAACAACACTGATGAGAGAATTACTGATAGTCTTTTCTATATTGTTCACAACAAACACTTCGACTCATTAAAATTAGTTTGTTTTCTTCGTTTGAGAAAATATATATGCGTGTTTCACCGTTGTTGTTGTTGTTGCTATAATTGTTAACGCTATTATTCAAATTGTTCGAATTGACAAAAAAATTAGAATATCATTGTTTTTATATATAATGTGCACGTCTTCCTCTTCCTGTGAAATTAAATTAGTTTTCTTTCTGTTTTATGTCCTTATAAATTTATTTATTGTTCTCTTTCTAACTATATCCATTTACACTTTTTTGAAGGGGGCGTTTTTATCTGGCGAGAAGCCATCTTGAGATGAATGCTACTAGAAAAAGCAAAAACAATTATTCGATTTTTTTTTTAATAACAGACTGCATGTCTCTTTGCTATGGCGTACACGCTCAATGAATTCCTTGAAGTACCCTGATGCAAATATTCAACAAACAACATATTTTATCTTCAATTGTTTTTGATAAGAACAAAAAAAATTAATTCCGTGAAGTACCTTGATTCAAAATATCCGACAAAAGATATACTTACCATCAGTTGCTTTTGATAAGAACAGAAAAATATTCTATGTTTGAAGCAAGACATATTCCAACCTGTTCCATCTATACAACCATACCGCCAATTCTTTAGGTACCATCACTACAATTACTACTACTACTACTACTACTACAACCTCAGGTACCTGTAGAATCTTTCTTCAAAACGATACCACGGCTGCTTTCGATCTGCAGTACCACTGCTAGGGCTACCAGTAACAGGACGTTACTGTCATTGCAATATTTCGTACTGCCACACAACTAGGATCACCACCTAGCTATTACCTATACCATCCGTTATCGCTCTATTTGAATACGTAGCACATCACGTGTACCAGCTACCACTCTTACTTTTTACCTCAACTTTCCCACCGAACACAACGACAGCATGTACCACTATCACACCATTATGACTACCACACATACCACAAGACTTCCATGCCGCATCAACCAATATCAATCTTTCTATCAATCCGTCTATCTATTGTTTTGTCCATCTATTTTCTTTTTGACGCAATCCTTCCATCTCTCTCTCTCTCTCTCTCTCTCTCTCTCTCTCTCTCTCCTCTCTCTCTCTCTCTCTCTCTCTCTCTCTCTTCTATTTATCTATCTATCTATCTATCTATCTATCTATCTAGATAGATAGATAGATAGATAGATAGATAGATAGATAGATAGATAGATAGATAGATAGATAGATAGATAGATAGATAGATAGAATTAATAGCGACAGAAATAGTATTACTATCAAAAAGCAATCTTTATCTCTAGTTTAACTTCGATGTTGTGCCAGAACATAACACTGTTATATATAATATATATATATATATATATATATATATATATATAATATATATACTCATATATATGTGTGTGATGGGGGATGTCTGCTTTTGTCTCTGTTTTTATTTTACAATTTCTCTCTCTCTTTCTCTCTCTCTCTCTCTCTCTCTCGCTCTCTTTCTAATTCACCATATTCTCTTTCTCAAAAAAAAAATAACTATAAGTACAAAACTCCTCGAAGACTCTTCCGGCTGAAGTGGTCCAAAATTGTATATAGAACGGAAAGGTAAAGAAGAAAAGAATTACCATTGAACAGAAGAGGAAAAATTAAAATGAAAAAAAAACAAGAACATTTGATTGTGAGGAAGTGGTTCGTCCAGGAAGGTAGTAGGTAGAGGAAACTCGCCATAGTGAAACCACTTCAAGTAATTTCAAGTTTAACAAACTCTGCTGGTCGGTTGAGTCTGTCGACACCTTTCATTCGTAATGTTCTTGTTCATAATCTGGCCTTCTGTGTATGTCTTTTATATTTTACTTGTTTCAGTCATTAGACTGCAGCCATGCTGGGACACCGCCTTGAATTTTTTTAGTTGAATGATTCCACCACCAGTACTTATTTTTTAAATCTGAAACTTATTCTCTCAGTCCCTTTTGACAGACCGCTAAGTTATGAGGACGTAAAAACACCAGCATCGGTTGTCAAGCGGTGATGAGGGAGAAAAACACAGACACAGTGGCACACACACATAGATATATACTGGCTTCTTTCAGTTTCCGTCTACCAAATCCACTCAAAATGCTTTGGTCGGCCCGAGGCTACAATAAAAGACACTTGCCCGAGGTACAATGCAGTGAGACTGAACCCAGTACATGTGGTTGGGAAGCAAATCTCTTACCACAGAACTGCACCTGCGCCTATAGCTTATCTCTTATCTTCTATTTGCTTTAGTCATTGGAAGTAGCCATGTTGAGGCACCAATTTGAAGGGTTTAGTTGAACAAATTGACCCCAGGACTTATGCTTCTTCTCTTTTGCTTTTTGTTTTTTTTTGGGGGGGGGTTGAGATTGTTACTCATTCAACTCCTATATTACTAAAACGTAAACAAACCAGCACCAGCTGTCAAGCAATTGTGCAACAAACACAAGCACACGTGTGTATGTATGTATGCAGATTATGCAATACAAGCACTTCTAGAGTAAAATCTTTATATAATATACTTAATGTATGTATATCGTTTAAAAGCCAGACGCTGCAATTTTCATCCAGATAAAATCTCTTTATAAACTGAATGTGCTAAAAACACAAATTCAGAACTTGGTCAAAGAGGAAAGTGTCTGTCTTCAAACCTTACAATGTCGTCCACCACACACCTTTTGCCAAACTTTCCAGAAAGATAAAACACTTCATGTCCTTTGCATTCCAAAGAAAGGTAGCGGAGCGTTCTTCACAATGGACTCAACTAACAACCGAATGTGTCTTACATGTGACAGTAATTTTGGACATGTCTTTGTCTCTGTGTTTGTCCACCGCTTGACAAATAGTGTTTGTGTGTTTACGTCCCAATAACACACCAGGCTTAAAGAAAATCAAGTATTGGAGTCGATTCATTCGACTAAAATCTCCAGGCTGTCCCAACGTGGCCGCAGTCTAATGATTAAAACAATTAAACGATAAAAGATAACCCCGCAAGTTATGATATTCGGGGCACTGGACAATTTCGTCACTCTGCGCACATTTTGGAAATACCCAGCTGACAGCACATCCGTTCCTATAAAGTTGACTCGAACCGACAATGCTCACCGGTAGCTCTGTCAGGCAAGGGGTTTCTGAAAATCATCCATGGGCCTCGATCTGGAAGTCCTCTGGACCAGACCAACTGGTTGTTTTCTGCCGATACTCAGATCTTTTATGCGAATGTCATCACTTTTGCTCACTATTAATCCTTTGGAGAAATTCTATTTATCGCATTGCAGGACTGGCAGAAAACTGTGAACATACCCTGACAATAATCCAGATGCCGAGTGCCTTGTCACGGTCTCTACTGGACTCAGTTCTGCAACCCTCTATTAGACAGACGAACTCTGAACAAGTACGTTTGAGAAATGGCAACCATACTTATTCACTGTAATGCCATTAAGCATTTTGTCCGGCATGTTAATGATGATGCCAGCTCGCCAATTTTGCGTATACAACAGATATTAATATAGACTTTATCTTTTACTTTTCAATCATTAGACGTCGGCCATGCCTTGAAGAACTTGAGTCCAACAAATAGATCCAGGACAAATTATTTTTAAAGCCTCGTACCTACTCTATCGGTATCTCTTGGCGAACCGCTATGTTACGGGGACTTAGACACTTGAACACTGATTGTCAAGCGTGGACAGGACAAACACACAATCATATTACATACACACACACACACACACACACACACACCACACACACACACATATATATATATATATATATATAAGACGGGCTTCTTTCAATCTCCGATTACCACATTGCACTCACAAACCTTTGGTTCGCCCGAAGCTAAAGTAAAAGCATATGCCTAAGGTGCCACGCACCGAGAGTGATGCATGTGGTTGAGAAGTATGGTTCTTACAACATGCCACGCCTGCGGCTATATGCACACATGCACATATATAACTGGTGTTGGTGTGTCTACGTCCTCGTAGCATACCGGTTCTGCAAAAAGACCGATAGAATAAGTAACAGGCTTAAAGGAAAAGAAAAAAGCACTGGGGTCGAATCATTCGACTAAAAATTATTCAAGACGGTTCTCCAGCATGGCTGCAGTCTAATGACTGAAACAAGTAAGAGATAATATATATATATATAAATATTTATGTGTGTGTGTATATGTATATATATTTATACATACCTATATACATATATATATATACATATAAATGAACATATATGTATACATATATATATATATACATATATGTATAAATGCATACCTACATACCTGCGTACATACAAATATATACATACATACATACATGTATATGTGTGTGTGTGTATGTGTGTGTGTAAGCGAAATAGAGGAAGAGAACACAATAAATTAATAAACATATAAATTCGTACGTAAAAAATGTTCAAAAAGTAATGATGTCTCCAAATTTACTAGAAAAACTCATGAATTTTTTATGCAACCGCGAATAAAAATTTAGTAAAATAAGACTGTAATGAAAAATCTTGCTTTTGACAAAAAAACTTATACAACACGAATTTTTTTCTTTTTTTTCAAATTTCTAGAATATATTTTCCTGCCTTTTTTTTGTTTTGGATTTCATGTAACATTTTAAATATGTATAGTGTATTTCTTTATATATATATATATATATAATATATATATATACATATTTCATTCTATATTATTTTGAAATGGAAAACAAGGTGGTAGGGGCTGGCTGCGTTGCTGGTGGTGGTTTTAGGGGGGATGTGGTGGTGGTGGTGGTGGCGGCGGCGGGGGCGGCGGCGGCGGTGGCGGCGGTGGTGGTGGTGGTGGTGGTGGTAGTGGTGTTGGTGGTCGTAGTGGTGGGTGAAGTGGTTGTGGCTAATCGAAGGAAATAGATCATTAATTTAGGCAAGATGATATGCATTTACCTGTGTATATGCATATGTGTGTGTATGTGTGTGTATGTGTGTGTGTGTAGCTACAAATGAGAGTGCGCTGATAAGTTCATAGGATGATTATCAAGGTGTGATGCTACAGGTGTGCATGCATTAATTTCAACTTGCTAATAATAACTGCATTGTTTCTTAATTAGTATTCAAAGAAAATTTCAAATGTGGGCAGCTGAATTTAAAGGTTGGGTGGAGAGTTTTGAAGATGAGCCAAAATCAAGACGCACCACCGAGGGAAAGATCTATCGTTTTCATTATAAGCTGATAGATGATGGGTGATTAACTATAAATCAAATAGCCAATACTATTAGCATATCCTGTAAGAGAGTTGAGAATATTCAGCACAATGAACCTGACATGACGAAGGTTTCTCTTCGGTGGGTGTCACATTTTCTAAAACCTAATCAAAAGTGCACCACAAGGATTACATCACGGGAAAATCTGACACTGTTTCAGGCAGAACCAGCTGGTTTCCTTGAACATTTCCTAATCCGGGATGAGTGTTGGGTTCAAAACTTTGAACCAGAGACAGTATCAAATAGGTGCACTGGAGTTAGTAATTTATGCCACATTTTTTGGATGCTGAAGATTGAGGTTACAGAGTACTATGTCATGATTGGACAGGAGGGTTCTTTCCACTGTGATATTATGAATAGTCTTAGCATGGTTGCTTAACACTAGATCCGAGATACTTTGGTTGTATCGCGTTGGTTCATGGACAAGTTGTGACAGGAAAAAATTATCCATTAATTTAAAAGTCCCTCCACTGCCACTTTGTCTCAGCTTGAAGTGAAGGTTCTTGGTCTAGCAATCTACAGAGAGTAGGTTGAAGTTACTCTTCATCAGAATATTTCCTTGGTTACATTGCAGCAGGAAAGATTTGATTTTCTCGGAGCACTCTTGGAAATAGTATAAGGGTGCTTGTGGGAGATACGGGTCTGAAGAGCCCAATCACAGACAGGTCTTTACTCTTGTTGTGTACAGAGACTGATTCGTAGTAG
>NW_021833010.1:55000-57500 GCF_006345805.1 Octopus sinensis
ATCAGCGCCGAATCAGCGACGCCAACCAAATAGGCGACGCCAACCAAGTGGGCGGTACTAAAACGGCTGTGACAAAATGACTTATACCCCGGCAAAACTTAGTGGATGAATAGCTGAGAGAAACTTTAAGCCAGATTAACTAGAATACACTGTTGCTAAAATCCAAGAGAGAAATCCATGATGAGAAAAATGTAGACTGGATTGAACGAACTCATGGTTTCTTCAGGATAGTGGAGTATACATGTAAACTTAGAACTACAGAGAGTTTAGAAAGAAGGGGTTTAAACTTCATATTATTTTCTTTCTGTAAAACATGTCTAACTTCGTAAAACGTTTTATAGCTTAATTGAATTGTCTCAAGTTACGTCGCACTGGTTCCAAAGAAGAATAAAATGGAACTATAAATAGCTATCAACGGCTGGAAACTTTAATATATTTATAATCTTACACTTGTTTCAATTGTTAGACTGGGACAACGCCTTGAAGAATTTTTAGTCGAACAAATCGACCCCAGGACATTTTTTTTTCTTTTTAAGTCTAGTACTTTTTCCATTTTTCTCTTTTGCCAAACGGCTAAGTTACGATAACGTAAACATAACAACACAGGTCGTCAAGCGGTGGGGAGAACAAACACACACACACATACACACATACACACCGTCGCGCGCGCACGCACACACACAGATAGATAGATAGATATGTTTCTTTATTAGCCACACAGGGCTGCACACAGACAGAACAAATTACAAGGTAGAGCTTTTCTTTTGGGGGTAAAAAAAAGGGGGTTGGTTTTCGATCAAAAGGGATCGTAAAAGGAAAGAAAGAGGACAAAAAAGGGGAGGATTTTTTTTAAAAAGGGGGGGAGAGGGAAAAAAAAAGAAAAGGGGAGAGGAAAAAAAGTTGATCAATAGGGATCGTAATCACAGAAATGTCAATATGAAGTGTAAAGGGGAGGACAGGTGAGGTTTACCCGTGGAAAGAAAAGCCTACGGAAAAGACCACGGTAACCTCGGTCAATGAAGTCACATGTTATATTTCTTTCTTTTATTTTTTATTTTTTTGCAAAATAAGCAACTCTCTGTATTAATTTTTACGGTTCATACGTGCCATCCTTGCTACATTCACCCATCTTTTTTTAAAACATTCACTAGACAAAACTTGCCTCTCTACTCTCGCTTTCCTCTTCAAGTGATACTTGAAGAAGTTGATGAGAGATTGACCAGAGAGGAAAGTGTTTGTCTCTAATCCTTTCAGGCGCGTCCACCAGATACATTCTTTCGCCATAGCCACAAGTATGATAAAAATAGCTCTTCCTTCCCGTTTGAAGGAAGGAGGCGTGATGATATTAACGATAGTGAGATAGATAGATAGATAGATAGATAGATAGATAGAAAGGGCTTCTTTCAGTTTCCGTCTACCAAGTCCACTCACGAAGTTTTGGTCGGCTCGAGGCTATAGCAGAAGATACTTACCCAAGGTACCACGCAATGGGACCGATCCTAGAACCATGTGATTGGGAAGGAAGATTCTTACCACACAGCCACGCCTGCGCCTAAAATACGCAGAAAAAATATTAAATGTATCTTCTCCGTACACCTTCTTTACTTTTTTATGTAAATTCCAACCTTTCATATTCCAATCAATTTAATTTAGAGAAGAGACTGTCTCCACGATAATAGTTGGCTTCAACACGGATTAGGAACTGTTTTATCCCAAAATGAAATGGAATATATAGTTTGTATGTTAATAGAAATAGCTGTAAATAGGGTTCAGGTGGAACCGAAATTCGCATATATTTACAGAAGTGAATGATTCCATATTTTGTAGTACTTTCTAGTCAATGTGAACCATTTGAGAGTTGTCTGTTGGAAAGTCATTATGAAGAAAC
Source organism: Octopus sinensis (assembly GCF_006345805.1). Classification (NCBI taxonomy): domain Eukaryota; kingdom Metazoa; phylum Mollusca; class Cephalopoda; order Octopoda; family Octopodidae; genus Octopus; species Octopus sinensis. The sequence continues at coordinate 56,889 of NW_021833010.1, forward strand.
AAGGTCTTGGCTGTTTGGGCTGGGACAGTATGGGTTTGGTGCAACGGTCAAAGGAAAAGATGGAGAAGATGAAGATGCAAAGGAAAATGGAATAATAGATGGAGAGGGAGAGAAAGATGGGAGAGAAAAGTGGTGATGATGATGATGGTGATGATGCTCTTGCTGCTACAGATGATGATGGTAATGCTGATGATGATGACAACGCTGGTGTTGATGGTGGTGATTATGCATTAAAAAAAATGAGATGAGGACAATGGTGGTAGTGGCGGTGGTAGTAGAAGTGGGGTGATAGTTGTGGGAGTTGATAGTTATTGAGGTGGCAGTTGTAGTAGTGATGACTTTAATGATGACGATAATGGTAATAGTCATGACAATGAGGATGATGATGATGATGATGATGATGATAATGATGATCATCATCATCATTTCTCTTTATCCACCGGCTTACTTCGTTCGAATCTCGCCCACCCCTCATCTTTCTACTGTCGAAGTTGATGCTCATGTTGTCATTCTTGCTGTTGTTGTTGTAGTTTTTTTAACCCAAAACCAACTTTCAATGAGCAGACTTTTGATCAAAGACGTTCCGTGAAATACAATTCGAGGCGGGAAGAG
>NW_021833010.1:62500-91535 GCF_006345805.1 Octopus sinensis
CCAATCAACGACGTGTATTCAGTTGAAGAAAGCTACTGCTGTTTGCGATTGTAATCGAAGAGGAACAACTTCCGAGTCATCTCTACTAAATGTCACCACTCTGTTCTATTCGTATGTCGAGCGAAGACGATGCCACCTTTATCCTTTCTTCCTCTCTAGTCAGCACCGTGCATTTCTTTCTCTTTCCCTACCTACTAGCAGACAGCCAGTTCTACACTATCAACTAGCAACCAGTGAGCGAAATTGTCACTGCCACTACAATATTTTCCGGTATATAAGTCACTATTTTTTACCTGGAATATTTAGAGTGCGGCTTATAGAAAAGTGCGCTTAATATGTGTACTTTTTTAATAAGTTTCAGGAGGAAAATAATTTGTGTATGGAGATCGACTGATTCCACTGATTTTTTCAGAGGAAAAGTCGGTTGGTAAACAACGTGAAAGACTATAGTACATTGGTACTTGGAAGAAAACAAAACATATTTTGTTTTGTTTTACCTTCATGTTTTGATAATGCTAAATTTAATCTAATAATGACAATTATATTGACGAAATGTGTTTGTTGTTGATTATAGTAAGATAAAAATCATAACAATACCTCACATAGTCATAAAACAAGGCAGTTTGAATCTACATATACGTCAACAACAAAAAGCTAGCTGCGGAACCGTAGCTCTATATGTTTGCTGGTTACTCCGACGCGAGAACCGAAAAAAGGAAAAAGAATAAAAAAGAAAAACGTGTAATATGCAACACAGGCAGTAAGCAAAAAAGAAAATAGAATAGGGTGGTGACATTTAGTAGAGATGACCCGGAAGTTGTTCCTCTTCGATTACTATCGCAAACAGCAGTAGCTTTCTTCAACTGAATACACATCACTGATTAGCTAAAATTACCCAAATACGACAACTTTAACACGAAATAACTTCTAAAATACGAAATCTTATCAAAAATGTTTAAAGTAATCCGTATTCTGCGCAAGAAATTCCATCAGCATACGAAGTTTCAAGGTGTTTGGTTTAAAAAATTTATTTAAAAGTCTGTGCGCAAAATTGAACAGATCTTATATAAGTCTATGCTGGTTTCAGATTTCGGCTCAGGGCCAGCAATTTCTGGGGAGCAGGTAAGTCGATTAGATCTCGGTACTTAACTGATAGTTGTTTTTTTTTACTCCGAAAGGATGAAAGGCAAAGTCAACCTCGGCGGAATTTGCATGTAACTCTATATTAATATGCTTAAGGAAAATGCATGACATTCTGGTTAGATTAAGGGAGGGGAGAAGAGAGAGCAGATAGAAAGAGATGGGAGAGAGAAAGAAAACGACAGAGAGAGAGAGAATACGAAGGGTGGTCAGCGGTGAGAGCTAGGAGGAAATGATTGCTATTATAACGTGAGGTTAAATAGTTAAAGAAAGAGTGAAGGGGGGATAGAAAAAGAAAATGTTTACTGAAGGGAACAGCGAAAAGTGTAATTTTTCTACGTTTATGTATTTGTTTTACAAGAATATTTTGTATTTAATTTTTATTTACCCATCAGTTAATGCACACGCTTTAGTGAATTAATTATCGTCTGCTCAGTCTAAACTTATAAAATATCACCAACAACAGGCGATATAAAGCTAACAAGAGAAAGAATAAGGTTTAGAGTAAGATGTTTTATAGTTTTTTCAAATAAAACTTTACCAACGTAGTGAAGCAGTATTATATTATAGCTATTGTCTTTGATTTTGTTCTATAGTTGATACTGCTGACTTCTTAACATAAAATGAAAGATAACAGACGACTCATAAAGTAAAAGACGTAAGAACATAATAACTTTCAGAGATATTTTTTCTTGAGATTACACCTTTAATACTACTTATGTAGACTTTTACATCAGCTCAAGTTTCCATCTTACAATTTTCTAAATAACCGTGGAATTTCCAAGGGGTACTACTAGTATGTATGTGTGTGCGTGAGTGTGTATACATATACACACACATACATAATACATGCATGCATGCATACATACATACATACATACATACATACATACTTACATACATACATACATACATACATACATACATACATACATACGCATGTATGACATACGTATGTATGTATGCATGTATGTATGTATGTATGTATGTACGTATGTATGTATGTATGTATGTATGTATGTATGTATGTATGTATGTATGTATGTATGTATGTATGTGTGTGTGTGGTGTGTGTGCATGTATGTATGTCATTAATCAGTTTATTTTAAGATTTCTTGCCAATAGAGAAAGAATCAGTTTTTAACTTAGATCCAAGGCTCCTTCATTGGAATTTTAACATCAACAACAGGGTATGTATGTATGTATGTATGTATGTATGTATGTATGTATGTATGTATGTATGTATGTATGTATGTATGCATGCATGCATGTATGGATGTATGTATGTACGTACGTATGTATGTATGTATGTATGTATGTTGTATGTATGTATGTATGTATGTGTGTGTGTGTGTGTGTGTGTGTGTGTGTGCGTGCGTGTGTGTGTGTATGAGTGTGCAGATTTGTATGTTTTATGTATGGATTTTCATGCATATAGTTACATATCTAGGCATGCTCATATATATTTAAATGATAAACTTCTGGAAAGTTTTTCAGATTTTTACATTTCCAGTGATGGGCAGGATCTGTGGTCTTCGAATTAGCTTTCTCCTTTCTGGTTTTGAGAAGCCTGATTTCTCAAGATTGGTTTTTAGGCAGTGTGTTACATAGCTCAAGGTCCCAATCATTGCAGGTATAAACCTGAACTTGTAATCTGAATAGAGTAACTGCAGATTTCTAGATAGTTCAGCATAGGTGTTCTCTTGTTCACTGATCTTCAGCTTTATGCTAACATCCGCTGGGCAGCTAATTTCTACAACTGTATACAGTTTCTCTTCACAATCCCAAATCATTATATCAGGTCTGTTGTGCCCACATTTTATTGAGGTCTTCACTGGGACATTCCACAGTATTCCTTTTTATTATGAGTTGCTATAGCTTTGGGTTCTTATTTTTTGTCCTCGGGATTATCGTTCCGACGGATTGGATTATAGAGTGTCCTCGCTTCAGCGTCATGTCTCATCGGTAGATAATACCGTGATGACATTTTCGGACAACTGCTTATGATGTGGGTGATATCTTCAGTGTGAACTCCACAAAGTCTACATCGGTTGTCACATTTTACGGCTTTTCCTGCACCTCTATCCCTTTTGTGCATCAGGTGCTATGTTGATATTTCCTGTTCCTAGATTGCAAACACATACTCTTCAAAGTGGTAAGTAGTAATCCGGCTATTGGTCCATGATAAACTGCTTTGATGATCGATGTTACTATCATCACAGAGATTTCTACTAAGATATCCATTCGTTGTCTTCTGCTCGTATGGGCTCATCCTTTCATCTGATGATACGTTCCTCAAGGAGCTGCCTTCCAAGTCTCATGATGTTATCAGCTTCATGTATGCAAACTTGGTCAAGGGATGAACTTCGACACTTGGTGATTAAAAGATGTTGCCGAAGGGATATGATGCGACATTCAAAGGCATTTTGGATCGATGTTAAGCCTCTGCCGCCTTGTTTTCGTTTTAGGTCGAGGCGGTCGACGTTACTGTTTATGCGGAAATTATGTGTGCTAGTTAGTATTTTTCGGGTTTTCATATCAATCGCTCGGATCTCAAGCGTCTAATCAAGCAGCCTAAATGTTGGTATGAGTGCTGGCACTGCAAACACATTGTGGGCCACTGTTTTATTGAATGCAGAGAGTTCTGAAGCCCAGATTTTCTTTATTCGGCGGTAATATTCTTTAGTGGCACGTGTTCTCTTACAGGTGCCATTGTAAGATATATTTTCATCCACCCCTAGATACCTGTAACATTCCTCGTCAGACACAGGAGAAACAGTCAAATCATTGATGGATATGTTACTAGTCTGGTTTATAATTTCGCCCCTTTTCACAACCATATAACAACATTTATCCTGACCAAACTCCAACCCTACATCCTTTGAGAATGTTGTAACCAGGTCAAGGCTCATTTTCATCTCGTGCATATTCTTTGCATAAAGTGTTAAGTCATCCACATAGAAACAGTGTGTAATTTTGGTATTTCTATTTCCTAGTGAACCAGTGAGATATCCTTCAGACTTCCTCAACATGAATGACAAGGGGTTTACGGAAAGTATAAACATCACAGAGAGGCTACCTCCTTGGAATATGCCTTTGCGATACTGTATCCTACCGGTGATAATACAGTCATTCTTTGTGTTTAATTTCAAGATGGTGGCCCACGATGAAGTCAGGTTAGCTTTGGCTTTGACTATTCTCACTGGAACTTTAGCAAGTTGAAGGATTTCTTGCATCCATGAGTGAGGAATAGAGTCAAAGGCTTTCTTGCAGTCTAACCACATTGAAACTAGGTTCCTCCTATACTCTCGCACCTCTGACATCATAGTTTTGTTGATTAACAATTGCTCGGCACATGCCTAGACTCCCTTTTTCCCAGATGCTTGTTTTGCTGTGATAATGTTATTGGTTTCACAATGGTCCTGGAGGAAGCGGTTTAAACATGCTGAATATATCATATACATTAAATTCTGGCTTGCAATTGGCTGGTAGTTTTTGCCAAGTGCATTGTTCTGCATTTGGAGATCAATTTTGTCTCTGCAGAGCTAACCAGTGTGGTATGTTACTGTTCCCAATAAAATCTGGCTGATACAGATTGATAAGATATGGTCGGTAGAATGTTAGCTTTTTGTACCAATATCAAACAATGAAGTCTCTTCCAGATACTTTTCCTTCCTCGAGTTTCTAGATCACAGTTGCAAGAGTTTCACTATCAATGTTGTATGACTTAGATGTAACGCAGGAGCAATAACTTTTTCGGATTTCTTCCAGCTACAGAGCATCTTGGTTAAATTCCTTCTCTTCATTCGAAATTTTCCTTCAGAAGGAGTCTATGTATGTATGTATGTATGTATGTATGTATGTATGTATGTATGTATGTATATTAGTCCTGCATCACCGTTTGACAAACGGTATTGGTTAAGGATTCTGCTAGTTCACCACCTTTAATAATTCTTTCTATCACAGGCACAAGGACTGGAATTTGGTGGGAGAAGTGAAGTCGACAACATCGACCCCATCACTTTATGAATACTCTATTTTATCGAACTGAAAGGATAAAAAGACAAAGTCGACCTCGGCGGTATCTGAACTCAGAACGTAAAAACTCGAAAGAAATTCCGCTATATGTTTTATCTGACGCAATAACAGTTCAAGTAGCTCACCGCTTTTACCCAAATAATGATAATAATGTTGCCATCATCAGTCTGTCCCCAACCCCTACCGTCATACATACATACATACATACATACATACATACATACATGCATATATATATATATATATATAATATATATATATATATAGATATATATATATATATATATATATATATATATATATATACATACATACATATATATATACATACATATATATATATACATATACATACATACATACATACATACATACATACATATATATATATACATATACATACATACATACATATATATATATATATATATATATATAGCAATAACTTACATACAATCACCGTCCCTTACCCATATGCTATCTGCCTTCATTCTTAACTAACCCTCACAACCCTAGCATTTTCCAAAAGCAATCCAGACACCTCCCGCTAATTCTGTGCCGACAATATGAGAAGAGACCTTAAATGCATCTTTCAATGGAGTCGTGCTAATTTTTGACTCTACTGGAACAAAAACAAAATAAAATAAAATAAAATAAAATAAAATAAACTGCGAGAGATGCTTAGGTGCAAGCATGGCTGTGTGATTAAGGAACATCCTTTGCAACTACGTGGTTTCAGGTTCAGTTCAGCTGCTCGGCACTTTGGCCAAGTGTCTTCCACCATAGCTTCGAACTAACAAAATATACTGTGAGTAAATTTGATGGACGGAAACTGGTGGAATCTGTCGTATTTATTTTAATATATACGCGTGTGTGTATTTGAATTTATTGTGTTTGTCAAACCCACTATTTGACAACTAAAGTTGGTTTGTTAACGTCCTTGTAATTTAGGGGTTCGGCACAAGATACCGATAAAATAAGTAAGAGCTTTAAAAAACCGTAAGTACTTTTCAAGACGGTTTTTCACTTCAGCATTATTAATAAATAAATTTTTAAAAGTGTTATGTCCCCAAACCTCGCACTGCCATTCCACATAACCCTTCTTTCCTCAACCTCGAGAACTTCTTCCTTGTACACGTCTTTCCTGCAAATGTCAACTTGCGTGGTTTAAGCTGAACGTAAATGGCATCAATCTTACTCGTTATCAAAGAGTATGAGAAGGATGTAGGCACTGCCTGTTTTTCCACATATGGCAAAATTCATCTTTTATTTTTTACTTCTTTCAGTTATTTGACTGCAGCCGTGCAACAGCAGCCACCACCTTGAAGAATTTTAGTTGAACGAATCGACTCCAATACATTTTTTAAAGTCTTTTATTGCCGAACCGCTATGTTACGAGAACGTGAACACACCAACACCGGTTGTCAAGCAATAAAGGGAGACAAACAGACTGAAAAGCACACACACACATACGTAAATAACACACAATGGACTTCTTTCGGTTTCCCTCTACCAAATTCACACACAATACTTTTGGTCGGCACTGGACTATAGTAAAAGTTTCTTGCCCAAGTTACCATGCAACGGGATTTGAAACCGGAAACATGTGGCTGGGAAGCAAACGTCTTACCACGCAGCTACAAAAATTTACACCGTCGTCAACAGCTTCAGAATTTATGAGCAGCAATGAAGATGACAAGAACAGCAACGATACTAGCAAGAAGGCAAAAAGACAAAGCCTTAACATCTCCCACTCGTTTCATCATACTTGCACTACACCCGTTGCCACTTTTACGAGCAATCTATCTGCCAATTCTTCATTGTTTTCTGCAATTCCTATAATATACATACACCCCCACACACACACATATATGCATACATACATACATACATACATACATACATACATACATAGGGTGGTGCTGTGTGGGAGTGAGTGAGAGTATGCATGTGTATAGGAACTCTCCTTTCTTTTATCCGCACATCAAAAGCGTAAAAGCAATGTTTACATTCTTATAATTTCCTATCACAGCTATGGCTTTCTAGCATGTATATATATATATATATATATATATATATATATATAAGCGTACATGTACATATACATATGTATGCTTATACACACACCCAACACACACACACGTCTTTGTGTTGTATTTTTCTTACTTCTTGAGTGTGTGTATGTGTGCGTGTACGTGTGTAAATTTTCCCTTTCTTCCTTGCATCCTTCTCTCTTTCTCACACACACATATACACGCACAAATACTTTTTCACACTCACACACACACACACACACACACATACATACATATGCAAATATGTGCGTGCGCACTTTCACCCCAGTGCCTGCTCCATCCTTAACCCACTAAAGGGTAGCAATAGCTGTTTCACACCCCGTTTCCCCTTCCTACGCCTTTCTCCTCTTTTACCCATCTCTTAACTTCACCGCCGCCATCAACATCATCACCATCACTGCCATCACCACTACCACCATCACTGTTGTCTACGCACGCGCACACAGACACTCACACCCAATGTACGGATGGGGATGATGTACAGCGTCTACCCACCTAACCCCCTCCTTATCCACCTAAGACTCTACAAACAGAGGCTAACATAAAAGGTGTCGCTTGGCTGCCTTGCCTGACTCCCCTCGCCTCTTCCCGCTCCTGTCTGTCTGTCTGTATATCTGTCCCCTGTCTGCGGTTGAAAACTGATATCCTTCCATCCTCTAACAACCATCACCAACATTCTCTCATTTCCTCCCTACTCTATCCATCTCTCTTTTCTTTTCTCTCTCTCTCTCTCTCTCTCTCTCTCTCTCTCTCTCTCTCTCTCTCTCCGTCACGCCATATTTTGGGGTGTCCTCAGTGTGTGTGTGTCCGTGTGTGAGTAAGTTTCTTTGTCAGATTTTCTCTCATTCTTTGAATGCATGTCTGTCACTCTCTCTCTCTCAAACATACATACATACATACATACATACATACATACATACATACATACATACATACATACATAGATTTATTGACAGATACAGGCATACAGATAAATATACCAAAAGATAGACTAACTACATGCAGACACATATGCATAGATACAGACAGACACAGATGCATGAATTCAAATAGACAAACATGCAGGCATACATACATACATACATACATACAATACTACATACATACATACATACATACATACATACATACATACATCCGACAAAGGTGGAAAGTGGAAAGATGATTACGATGGCAGTGCTTCAGCTTGGCCACAGTCATTGGATTGAAACATATAAGAGAATAAGAGAATACATACATACACACATATATACATACCATACATACATACATACACACATACATACATACCATACAATACATACATACATACATACGTACATACATACATACATACATACATACATACATACATACATACATAGATACATACATACATACATACGTACGTACAAACATACATACAATACATACATACATACATACAATACATACATACATACATACATACATACATACATACATACATACTACTTACGTTACATACATACATACATACATACCTACATACATACATACATACATACATACATACATACATACGTACATACATACATACATACATACATACATACATACATACATACATACATACATACATACATACATACTTCGGCTCTTTCTTTATTGGCGAGAAATTTTGAAATAAAACTGAACAATGACAAACATACAGACATACATGATAGCTGTAAATCGATTTCGATTAATACTATCTCTTGGTTGTTCTCTTAAGCATGAACAGCAAGGATGTGGCTTTTCAGTCGCGCTAGGGTCTTACACTCTTTTCTACAGATGTGATAACGATGGGTGCCTCTTGCAATAAGTGTTACAATATTGTTTTGGTGACCCTTCATATGACATTTCAGTCTTTCTCCTGGTGCAAGTTTCTCTTCCACACTCTCTGTAAGTTATGTTGTATAATGCATAGTTAACAACTTCCCTGTGAGTGAGTGAGTGAGTGAGTGAATGAGTGATTGTGTATGTGGGATTGTGTGTTGTATGTACGCGACCCCTCTGATGACTTCTAAAGCCTGCCTTTCTTAGACAAAGAAAGCCCAAACTTGCTACATGTTAAACTGGGCTGTGTACCAACATGCTCATGCAAATTCACATCAAGACCTTTACGAATATATCTTGAGTTGTTGATGCTCGGTAAAGTTTCATTCCAATTCCCTGTCCCCATCAAGCATTGCTTTCCACCACGACGAACGATCTAGAGTACTGCTTCTCAACCGGGGTCCATATGGCCCTTGGGGACCCATATAAGATTTTGCTGTTCAGGATTGAGTGCAATAAATTGGTTGTACTTTTACAATACACAAAAGATTTTCACAGTTTTTTTAATACTATTCCTAATGCTTATTGCTTTATTGCCCACAGGGAGCTAAACATAGAGGGGACAAAAAAAAAGGAGTAAGTCGATTACGTCGACCCCAGTGCGTAAATAGCACTTATTTAAACGACCCCGAAAGAATGAATGGCAAAGTCAACCTCGGCGGAATTTGAACTCAGAACGTAACGGCAGACAAAATACCATTAAGCATTTCGTCCGGTGTGCTAACAATTCTACCAGCTCGCCGCCTTTGATAGCCCACATAATATTAATTATAAAAATATAATGGGATTTTTTAAACATTAAATGGCTAGGTGGGTCCATCCGAGTAAAATAAGAATTAAAGGGTGTCCATAGGCAAAAAATGGTTAAGAAGCACTGTTCTAGTAGCGAGGTTTTTCCTATTTATTTTCTAAGATTTTGAACACTCCAATGATTTCTTGATGCAGTCTTTATACAGTAGTCTCGGTTTGTTCGCTAGTCTTTGACTCTGGGCTAACTCACTCTCGAGAAATAGCTTAGAAATCCAATCATCTTCCATTCTAACCACATGACCATTCAATCATAGTCGCTGATGAAGTACTAATGAGTCTATACTGGGAGACTGACTGTGGTTGAGGATTCAGCATCGCTTACATTTGCCATCTGCGAATTCCTGCATGCTGATGACTATGTTCTTGTTGCTCATTCCCAGAGTGATATGCAGCATATAGACCACATCATACATATATTAGAATTAGAGCGTGGGACCCCCAGGCAATTGTCCGGTGTGTCAACACCTTAAACGGCACTGCATTGAGTCTGTCTCAAAATCAGTCTGAAAAAGATAGTCGTGACGTAACAGCCCGCATTAGGTAAAGCATACTCTGTGCCAAGCATTTATGTGTGTGGATGGAAATAGCAGGTTGTGGATAAATTCATGAATTTAGGCAGTAATGTAAACATGACAAATAGTCTTGAACATGAAATTTTCCTCCGAATCAAGAAAGCCAGGTAAATGGAATAGACGTTTATGATATTGACAAGGAAGTTCAATTTAGACTTAGTTGAAGGTCTGTAAATATTTGTATTTTGTTTTCGTTGCTATATGCTCAGTTACTTACCGAAGGCACGTGAAAGTCTATGTTTTTATAAATTTGTGAGAGTTATCCTAATATAGGCGTAGGAGTGGCTGTGTGGTAAGTAGCTTGCTTACGAACCACATAGTTCCGGGTTCAGTGCCACTATGTGGAACCTTAGGCAAGTGTCTTCTACTATAGCCTCGGGCCGACCAAAGCCTTGTGAGTGGAATTGGTAGACGGAAACTGAAAGAAGTGCGTCGTAATATATATATATTATATATATATATATATATATATATATATATTATAACAGTACTGGGAGAATAAAGAACGGAACGAAGCGAACGAATCGAATCGAACCCGACGCGAAGGCGCTGTCAAACAATAGTGTAATAAATAAAATATATGCATACATACAAACATATATGTACGTACCTACATCTACATGTATATATACATGCATATATAAATATATATACTTGAGTACAGGACACCACAACTAGACGTAGAACTCAACGAGAAACGAAAAGGGAAAAACCAATTTTTTTACAACAGAAAAACAGACGTAGAACTCAACGAGAAACGAAAACGGAAAAACCATTTTTTTACAACAGAAAAACAGAGTACAGGACATAATACACAAGGGAAAATCCCCTATCATCAGCTGTCACTAGTTCGGCTCCATGGTTTTTCCGTTTTCGTTTCTCGTTGAGTTCTACGTCTCTATTTTTCTGTTGTAAAAAAATTGGTTTTTCCCTTTTCGTTTCTCGTTATATACAAATATAACAGGCATCCACCACACACACACACACACTAAATAAACATAGACGCACAAAGAGATATAAGGATGCGCAAATGAAGACATACAATAGAAATACAAAATGGCTGATGGTTAGCAAAGAGAGACACAAATAAGGAAGAAGAAAACAAAGGACCACTGATGCGGTCACAGGAGTGTGACGAAAGAACTCTGGCCGAAATAAGATTAAGATTAATGTAAAAAATAAATAACACTGAAGCAAAGTAACACCAAATATATAGTGCGTGTGTTTTTATTGGCTAAACTGGCAAAATGACCATTCCGAAATATAACAATATATATATATATGTATATATGTATGTATGTATGTATGTATGTATGTATGTATGTATGTATGTATGTATGTATGTATGTATGTACGTATGTGTGTATGTATATGTTTGTGTGTCTGTGATTGTCCCCCACATCGCTTGACAACCGATGCTGGTGTGTTTATGTCCCCGTTACTTAGCGGTTCGGCAAAAAAAAAGGATAGAATAAGTACTAGGCTTACAAAGAATAGGTCCTGGGGTCGATTTGCTCGACTAAAGGCTGTGCTACAGCATGGCCACAGACAAATGTCTGAAACAAGTAAAAGAGTAATAGATGATATTATATTTAAGAGACAGGAGACTTGTCAGTCGGCTTCATAGCCTCGGCGACGGACAAAATGGGAAAGGCGTTGTCTCGGAAGATAACGACGGATACGCGCTGGGAACAGCCATTCCAACTCAAACGGCCTCACACTTACGGATAGCCATCTTTGCCCCGATAGGGGATTGCAGCGATTTCACTAACTGTGTCTCGCCGTGTACATATATACAAACAGACGGACATCCAGATTTGCATGCAGATAAGCATACTGACATTGCATGCATAGATTCTGACAGACAGGCATGTAAACATTTCATACATGCATTCATACAAGCATAGCAGTCTATATAAAATTTGTAATATGTGCGTGCGCACATGCATGCGTGTGTGTGTGTGTGTGTGTGTGTGTGTGTGTGTGTGTGTGTGTGGTGTGTGTTTATCAATGTTTTTGTCTGTATATCTCCATTCCGTTTCTGTATATGCTTCTCATTCCCTTTCTTTGTGTTCGTTTCTTTGACTTAATCGTTGTCTGCGCATCTGTCTGTCTAGCTATTTTTCTATCTATCTGTCTGTCTAGCTATCAATAAATTTGTCTATATATTTGTCTATCTATTTGCCTGTCTATCCATCTTTCTATCTTTACATCCATCCATCCATACGTCGATCTATCTACCTTCCCATCTATCCATCTATCCCTCCATCTATCTATCTATCTATCTATCTATCTATCTATCTATCTATCTATCTATCCATCCATCCATCCATTTATTATCCTCCCTTCAGTTACTTGTGTTTCTTTGTCTTCCCACCCTCTCACTCTCTCCTTGTTTCTCCATTTCTCTTTCTCACTACCCCCCCTCTCTCTCTCTCTCTCTCTCTCTCTCTCTCTCACGCGCGCGCGCGCTATCTATGTATCTATGTCTATCAATCTTTGTCTTGTACTTTCTTTGGATATCTGTCAATATGTCCCTTTACATTTCTTTGTCTGTCTAGTCGACTTCCCTCCCCTTTGTGCGTATGGTGTGTGTATGTGTGTGTGTGAGTTCGCGCGCGCGCGCATGTATTCATATGTCTATGTGAAAGTCGGTACCTCCATGTCTTATTCCCTTTCATTGTGACTTTCTCAAAATCTCTCTCTTCCTCATTAGTTCTCCCCATTCCACTCGCTGTCATTACTTCTCCATCCTTTCACTTAAACACCCTCCCTGTCTTATCTGGAATTAAGACGCCAAATGTTCTGGGACGATTTATTTAATTTCTGTTTTTTCGATTTTCTGTTGAGATGTCTTTGTTTCTTTGTTCTCTTCTTTTCTTTTTTTGCCCCATTTATTGTTATTATTGGTTTCTGAAATTAGAATTTTGAAAATTCAATATTTCATCCCACACCGTTATTCGAGAAAATGATAATAATAATAATAATAATAGTAATGGTTTCAAATTTTGCCACAAGGGCGGCCATTTTGGAGGAGAGAATAAATCGATTGCATCGACCTCAGTGTTCAACTAGTACTTATTTTATCGACTCCGAAAGGATGAAAGGCAAAGTCAACCCCGGTAGAATTTGAACTCAGCGTAAAGACTGACAAAATACCGCTAAACATTTTGCCCGACTTGCTAACGATTCTGCCAGCCCGCCACTAATAATAAAAATAATAACAATGATGATGATGATGATGATGATGATGATTTCAAATTTTGACACAAGAACAGGAATTTTGGAAGCGGGATAGTCGATTACATCGACCCCAGTCCTCAAAAGATGAACGGCAAATTCGACACCGGCGGTATTTGAATTCAGAACTGTCAAGTCAGAAGATATGCCATTGCGCGTTCTGTCCACTGTGCTAACGTTTCTGCTAGGTTTATAATAATAATAATAATAATAATAATAATAATAATAATAATAATAATATAATGATGATAATAATAATAATAATAATGATAATGATAATGATAATAATAATAATAATAATAATAATAATAATAATAATAATAATAATAATAATAATAATAATAATGATGATGATGATGATGTTTCAAATGTCATCGCAGGGAAGCCATTTTCGGGGAGAGGATGAGTCGATTACATCGATTCCAGTGTTTCACTGGTACTTAATTTATCGACCCCGAAAGGATGAAAGAAAAAATTTGAACTCAGAACATGAAGACAGACAAAATACTACTATGCATTTCGCCCGACATACCAGGGATTCTGCCAGCTCACTGCCATAATAATAATAATAATAATAATAATAATAATAATAATAATGTTTATTAATTGACATGATTATTCCTTGCGATCACAATACAGCGGCGAAAGAATTTGACAAGATTAGTAAATATAAAGACTTGCTAATAGAAATTGAAAAAATGTGGCATCTCATGGCGACTACAATACCAGTGATTGTAGGATCTCTAGGAATGATAAAAAAAGGTACTGAAGCCAATTTGAAAATGATACCAGGCTTACCATCCCTACAAGAAGTACAAAAAATCGTGTTAACTGGAACGGCTCATGTACTGAGAAGAGCATTATCGCTGTGAAAACAATATCCATTCATGAATTTATTTATTTATTAATTTTCTAAATACATATTTTACCTACGAATTTGCGTGTGTAATCTGGGAATGCATACAATGAGCTTCTCTGCCCTAGGTCTACGGAAAACACTCGGCGAGAAACGGAAGAAAATTTTAAGAAAGAAGGAAAAATAATAATAATAATAATAATAATAATAATAATAATAATAATAATAATAATAATAATAATAATAATAATAACGGTTTTAAATTTTGGCATAAGGCCAGCAACTTTTAAAGGGATAGGTAAAGTTCATCTCATCGTCTTGCACGTTGGACAAAATGCTAAGAATATATGTTATTACTGAAGTCGACTTTGCCTATTATCCTTTCAGGGTCGATAAAATACGTACCAGCTGCACGCTGGGGGTGATGTAATCGACGAGTCACCCCTTCTTAAAATTTGCTGGCCTTATTCCAGAATTTAAAACCGTTATTATTATTATTATTATTATTATTAGTAGTAGTAGTAGTAGTAGTAGTAGTAGTATTCTATGGTAATATCTAAAATCTTAATGATAAAATTAAATAAATTAAATAAGTTAATGCATCAAAAATAAATAAAAATTGACAATTAGTAAAGGAGAAAGGGACAAAAGGAAGAAAAAATATTTATAGATTCAAAAGTGACGAGAGAAGAAAGAATTCCCTTAATATCTGTGACGAAAAGAGACTTCGTTCTGATAACACTAAAAAGAACAAATCTTATACACTCAATAGAAAATGAAGACGAGAGTAACAGACGACACAAAGCCTATCACCATCTTTTGTAATAAACATCATCATCATCTTCCTAACCACAACAACCATCATCAGCTACAACCTCATCATCATTATCATTGTCACCGTTACCATCATATCATCATCATCATCATCATCATCATCATCATCTTCATCATCATCATCATCATCATCATCAATAACAACAACATTGATGTCGTCATAGCCTTCGACATCATAATGTTCATTGGAGTCTTTTTTCAAGTCCAGAACTTTGAAATTGATGAGCATTTCTTTAGTTGTTTAAAGTCCCAAGTTCAGATCATCTCTTGGGAGATGTTACCTTCGATAGGACCAACCTACTATCCGATGGGAGATTTTATCTTTCATCCACCTAATGTTATAGTAATCAGAGATAATCACCGACCTTGTGGATCCTTATTATTTCAGGAAAGATTTAAAGAATGAGAGATAACAGGGATAGATTATCAGTTCTTCTAAAGGCATGAGTAGTTTTTGCAATTATTCTTCATCATTCATTCTCACTATCGATACAATTTCGAAGATAGATGCATTCCTATTAATTTTTAATACTGTTGACGATTTAGCATTATCATTGATATTTTATGAGATTTTAATGAAATTTTCCACTTAGTTGATTTACGGTCTTCCTTTCTTTGCCATTTTAAAAATATAATCTAAGACAGCGAGCTGGCTGAACTGTTTTGCACGCCAGACACAATGCATAGCTGTATTTCGTTCGTCCTTAGGTCTCGAGTTCAAATTTCGTCGAGGGTGAATTTACCTTTCGAGGTCGATAAAATACATACCAGTGAAGTACTGGGGTCGATATAATCGATTTCCTCCTCCCGTCAAAAACTGCTGGCCGATGCCGAAGTCTGAAACCTTTAGTAAAGGCAGTGATCTGGCAGAATAATTAGCACGCCAGACAAAATGCTTAACGGTGTTTCGTTCGTTTTATAGAATATGAGTTCAAATTGCGCTGTGGTCGACTTTGCTTTTCATCCTTTTGTGGTCGATTCAATAAGTACCTATTGAGCACCGGAATCGATGTAAACGACTTACCTCTTCCCTCAAAATTTCAGGCTTTGTGCCTAGAGTAGAAGAGATTATTATTATAATATAGCGTGTGTTTTTGTCTGAATATCTTTGACATTGTTGCGCATAACCAGGCTCTATCTAAGGAGGGTGCAAGGGAGGAACTATTCCGAGCTCGGACTCGTAAATCTTCTGGAATTTCAAATTTTACTGTATAAGCGCAGGTGTGGCTGTATCGAGGAAGTTTACTTCTCAGCCACATTATTCCGGATTTGTGTCTTCTATTAATAGCACCGGGCTGACCAAAGCCTTTTGAGTAGATTTGGTAGTTTGGGAGTTGGAAACTGAAAAGAGCACGTCGTATGTGTGTGTGTGTGTGCGCGCGCGCATTGTATCTATGTGTGCGTGTCTTTATGTTTGTGTTTGTGTTTGTACCCTATCACTGCTTGACAACCGGTGTTCGTTTGTTTACGTACCGTTTTACGTAGCAGTTCAGCATAAGAAAACGATAGAATAAATAACAGGCTTTAAAAAATTAAGTACTAGGATCGATTTGCTCGACTACACTCTTCAAGACGGTACCCCAGTCCAATAATTGAAACGAGAAAAAAAAATATGGACAACCAGCAAACACATTACGTAAAAAGGTCCTGCAAGAAACATTAAGCCCTCTGCTAAAATGACTATCGGCAGCTTGATGCATCAATACTGTATTTCTCTGCCGTCTGCAAAACCTACATGTCTCATATTCCTTGGTTTCTTTATCGCCATTTGTCTATTTTATCTATTAACCACGAATATTTTCTCTTGAAACAGAAGTCAATGATCATACCGAACAACACACGCGGCCGATATCTCTCTCTTTTACTCCAGCTGTCTTTCTTTTCTTTTCCTCTCTCTCTCTCTCTTTCTCTCTCTCTCCTTTCCCCCTTTTCTTCCTTCTCTCAAATTTAGCTTCTCAGTTTATTTATCCTCATTGTAGTTTGTGTGCTTTTTTTTTTTCAAGTATCACAAGAAATTTCCAGATAGACTCTCACTAAAGACAATCAAAAGATTTTCACTAAACACTGTCAAAGAACTTCTTGATGATATCAATAAAATTTTATACCAGAATGGCAGGATGAATTCTTCTAGAATTATTCTCAATATGTAAACTTGTTCGCGATAACATCTTTCTTTTGGTCGAAATTCAATTTAAAATTCCCAAAGTGTTATGACACTCTCTGTAGTCATTATTCTGTTTAAGATAAACTTACAAAACACCTTGGATATTTTAGAAAGAAGTGAGACTCCATACAAGCTGCTACTGTTTCTTACATAACTATGCTTTGCTAGATTTTACCGAAATACCTTATCATTACTACTTTAGTATCTTCCCTCTCCTCCCCATTGTCTGTTAAACAAGATTCTATAGACAACATATAATTGTTGTGACTGCTAAAGAATGTGTCGTTTTATGTATAACAATGTTGGTTCCAGCTGCTTTTTGGTTTGTCAGGGCAATGAATTTGCAGAATCGTTAGAGCATTGGTTAGAACGCTTTACGTTAAACGTTCCAGCCCTCTACATTCTCCTGCAGAGATCAATTGTTCTGTTCATCCTTTCGAAGGTCGATAAATAAAGTACCATCCCAGGAAGATAGGTTAGAAAAGTTGTTAGAGGTGCAGGCAAGATGTTTTCTGTATCTTGTTCCTGTTCTCTGCGTCCGAATTTCATCTATGGATTCGAAACGCACTGATGGTCATGTTATCACCCTTCATACACGGAGAGATATAACTTTTTCATAGCTTAGTCAGAAGAATGGAATACCTGTCCATGACCTTCACACTGTAAGTGATGAGAGTTGTTTAAAAGAAGTTCAGCTTGAACATGTATTGATGTCTGTACGGAAAGCACGAGCTGGGCGGTTGTTGTTCTGGGGAGATATACTTAGGCGAAGCGTTACTGCGTCATATAGATACGACACAACTTACGGGCAACGAAAGAAGGAGAGACGAATATGAACCTTGTCAGGGTTTGCAACTACCTTGTTTAGAGATTACAAAGCTGTCGTAATATCTATAAATGAAGCAGGGAGAGAAAACAGCATAAATGCGTCCCTGTGACTGAAGTGTTTTGGTGAGTATGCCTTTGTTAGTCATATAACCTTTAGATGTGATCTTTGGATATGATTTGTGTGTGTGTGTGTGTGTGAAAGAGAGAGAGAGGGAGAGAGAGAGTATATGTGGAGATGAGCAAGACACACATTACAGTGAAGAAATGTTACATGAATGAAAGAGTATATGAAACATATAAAAAAAAAAATCTAGAGCAGCGAGACCCCAAGTGGCAGCTTGACACGCTAGATATAACAGACAACTTCCTCTCAACTGACTTTCTAACATCATTAAAACAAACAAAAAAAAAAAGACACATCAGATAATTTCGTCTGAGACAAATATCTGAAATGACGATATGACCAGAGATATCGATCCTGTGTCTGCCAGATTAAAGGTCAGAACTGGTCCTATGGGAAGTCTGTCTATTAGAAGATCTATGTTTAGTCTATATCTGTGTTAGTGGTAACATATTGAACGAAGTACGCATTAAAAACCTGATTAGGAATACTTATACTTTCAATGTTAAAATTCCTCATGGAATATTATTCTGAGTTCAAATCCTACAGAAGTCAATTTTGGCTTTCATTATTTCGGGATCAATGAGATAAAGAACTCGTCAAGTACTCGGATCGATATACTTACCCAATGAAAATTGTTGGTATTGCGCTAAAATTAGAAATTATTATTTTAACCACTTCGACAAATAAGTGTGTGTGTGTGTGTGTCATTCAGTTTTATTTCAAGCTTTACAGAGAAAGAGCCGGTTTCCAACTTAGATCCAAGGCTCAATCATTGGAATTTCAACATCAACATAGTGTTTTGCATGTATGTGTGTATACGTGAAGTATCTGGAGTCAGTGCATATGCAGATTTTTGTATTTTGCTTGATGTATGCATTCTCATGCATATAGTTGCATGTCTAGACATGCAATTATACACTTAGACGAACTTTTACAGTTCCAGTGATGGCTTGTATCTGTAGTCATCGAATCAGCTTTCTCTGTTCTGATTTTGAGAAGCCTAAATTCTCAAAATTGATATTTAAGTAATGTGCTACTTATCCCAGTGTCCCCAATAATTACGAGTATAAACATGAAACTGTAATCTGAGTAGAGTAAGTATAGATTTCTCAATAGTTCAGCGTATTTTCTTTTCTGATCTATAGCTTTATGTTAACATGTATGTATGTATGTATGTATGTATGTATGTATGTATGTATGTATGTATGTATGTATGTATGTATGTATGTATGTATACTGTTTTAGTTATTTGACTGCGGCAATGCTGGAGCACCACCTTTAGTCGAGCAAATCGACCCCAGGACTTACTCTTTGGGAGCCTAGAACTTATTCAATCGGTCTCTTTTGCCGAACCGCTAAGTTACGGGGACATAAACACACTACCATCGGTTGTCACACACACACACACCACACACACACACACATATATATATATAATATATATATATACATACATACATACATGCATATATATATATATATATATAATATATATATATATATATATATATATATATATGTGTGTGTGTGTGTGTTGTGTGTGTGTGTGTGTATATATATATATATATTATACATATACGACGGGCTTCTTTTAGTTTCCGTCTACCAAATCCACTCACAAGGTTTTGGTCGGCCCCAAGCTATAGTAGAAGACATTTGCCCAAGGTGCCACGCAGTGGGAATGAACCCGAAACCATGTGATCGGTAAGCAAGCTACTTACTACGTATGTACTGAATTCTTGTTATGAATGTTCGGTTGTTCAATAGCTATACAACTAGATTCACCGAATTACATGTCTACACACACATACACACACTTACACACACATACACACACTTACACACACATACACACACTTACACACACATACACACACTTACACACACATACACACACTTACACACGTACACACACTTACACACACACACACACACATACACACTTATTAATGTGTAGTAGGGCCTTCCTTAAATCCCAAACGGTATCACTTAGATAACTATCTGGGTGGATATCCTTGATCCTCCAAATAGGTATAAGGCTCCAAACATCTTTCTGGTTCAAGTCGTAAGCCCATAAAATAAAACATACAAACGCATAGACAAATACAGTATTTACGCACACACACACACACACTCTCTCTCTCTCTCTCTCTCTCTTCTCTTTCTCTTTCTCTCTCTTTCACTCGTGTATGCGAACGCACACAGACATAATCTGACTACATGTGTAGGCACTCGCGTATCAGTGTGCATGTGCGTTTGTACATGTGTGTGCGTGTATGTGTGTGTGTGTGTGTGTGTGTGTGCGTGTGTGTGTGTGTGTATGTGTATATAATATCAAGTACGGATGTATGGAAATGTAAAAATCCAGGTTAGATAATGTGCACCTGTCTAAATCTTTACGTGAAACTAATAATTCTGAGTGTCTATATAAACAAAAATTCGAGAATGTGTGTGTCAACATATATATATATTATATATAATGCATACGTGTATACGCAGGCGCGCACACACACGTGTGTGTGTGTCTGTAGGCATGCGTGTGTGTCTGTAGGCATGCGTGTGTGTATATAAATATATATACGTGCGCGTGAACAAACCAAAGAAAGTAGCACTGAACACATTTGTTTGGAGCTACATGTATATAACAGTAGTTTGTCTCAGCTGCACGATAGTTAAAGCTTCTTCGTTGTATGGCACGTCCACGTTGCTTTAAGTCACGTTAAGCTGTTTCCATCCTCTATATTCATATATATATATATTATATATATATATATATATATATATATATATAATATATATATATATATATATATATATATATATATATCACGCTATCTACCTGACAATTTCTTGTTAAGTTTTCCTTATTAAGTAGTTGTCCTTAATTGCTATATATATATATATATATATAGCCATGATGGACCGTTAGCTCCTACACGCATTTTTTTTTCTCTCCTTGTTTCTTTTCTGTGTATCTTTCCTTCGAAAAGCGTAGGCTCGAAACGTAAAAGACTTGTTCTATTTCTATCCCTGAGCGCCATACTAATACATTTGTTTGTTTGTACTCCACCTGCGTTCGTCTTTTGTTTATTTTCGTAAACCTTCCCGTTATATATATATATATATATATATATATATATGGTTAATCCAAGCAAACTAAGAAAAAACACAACTCGAGGACGTGGAACAAGTATAGTGTTATTGGACGGTCAGGAAAGGGAAGAAAGAAGGAGGATTTAACGTTTCGAGCAGAGCTCTTCGTCAGAAACATAGAAAAAGGAAAGGTCTAAGGAAGGGAAGTCGGATAAAGAAAATCGCCAACGATACACATGCGGTCACATAATGAATATATATATATATTGTGTGTGTGTGTGTGTGTGTGTATACATATATATATATATTCTGTTTAACTTTCTAATAGAAGGGGGAAATAGTTTTATGTATTTATATGTATGACATAAAAATGATAAAATACGTTTTCACAGAATAAATGCTTTCGTATAATTGTTATAATTGTTGAACTGAAAATATTTTGTCGTACGTTTCTTAAGATAAGTTCGAAATTTATAACACACGAGAGAAGGGGCGAAGGAGAAAAAAGTATTACGTGTTACAAAGAGACTTTGTGTTGAATAAGATTGTAATGTATAAATTTTTACTTGTGTTGCGGTTAAAACGGGTTTTGTAGTAGAAAGGAAAGTCATATTTAACTGACCAGGATCCGGTTTGCACCGGTCTTCGGCTACATATATATATATATATATATACGGATTGTGGCGAATATATAGTCGTCTAAATTACGCAAAATTGAAAATAACACTGATATCTCATTTTAAGATGTATTTACCAAAATTGCATAAAAATATCTTCAAATACTAAAAACCACCATCGACTTCAACCACAACCTCCAGACGCCTTTGGAATCTTTTGCATCTCTTCTCGATAGGTCCCTGATTAAGTTGATGAATGCTGCCATAATCCTTACCTTCAGTTCATCTTTGGTGTCACAAGTTTTCATGGTCTCTCGCACATAATAATCAGTGGGATGCAGCCTTGGAAGTTAGGTGACCAGATGTTAGGGATGATGTGGTCGCAGAAATTACCTGACAACCATGACAGGGTTCTCCTGCGTGTGTGGCATGGTGCAGGGTCCTGTTGCCAGACAGGGCCTTCTAGCAGCCACCCACTTGACAAAAGCAGCACTACCGACTCCAGGCACTTGATGTAGGCCTCCATGTTGAGTCTGAGGCCGTGTGGAAAGATAAATGGAGGCATAACGTCGCCATCACTAGTGACCACTCCAAGCGCTATGATGTTGACTGGATGTTTCATTTTTATCACTTTCGGTACATGTTTTAGGGACAAGGTAAGCCAACGTTTGTTCTGAGTTCACCGTCTGTTCGTATCAGAGCTTCCGGTGCGACTGCCAAGCAGTACAGCATGTCGTTTCCAAATTTCATATATACATGTACATATGAATATTTCGCAAAGAAAAATTTGGCAGTAATTTTGAACTTTCAGCTTACTCACTTTCATAAGTCTGTCTGATGACGACGTGCAGGCTAAAACTTCAAATCGCTATCAACCTCTCCCTAAAAAGTATTGAATAATCTATTAAAAAGTATCGAGTAATATTTCAGTTTCATGTTAAATTGTTTTCATGTTATGACTTGACATATGAACTAACATCAAAATGTACGCGCACGTATGTGTGTGTGTTTGACGGTTAAATTAAATACATATGTGTGCGTGTGTGTATGTATATGTTTGTGTATACATGTATGTTTTACATGCTTTGTATTGTACATTGCACATTGCACATTCTTCAATTTCCGTTCCACTCCTAACATAGACGTCATATCTCAAAGCTATTACAGATCTTTTGTAATAGTTTGTCCTCTGTGCCTTCCTGTCTGCGTATGCATACATACACACACACACACACACACACACACACACACACACACATATATATATATATATATATACATACATATATATATATATATATATAGTAGCATATATATATACATACACACACACACACACACACACATATATATATATATATATATGTATATATATATATATATAATATATATAATATTCATATATATATATATACACATACAGACACACATATAGATATATTATTATTTATTTTTACCTCCGCCTTAGTCGTTTCCAGTCGTGTTTGTTTGTTTGTTTGTCCGTGGAAAAGATATCTCAAGAACCGCCGGATGGATTCGGATTAAACTTTCAGGAATACTTGGCCTTGTTACTGGCACGAACTGATTAGATTTGGGGATCGATCCGGTACCGGACAAGGATTCTGGATTATTTGTTATATTTACTTTACATGATTACGATCTTATGCTAACTTTCAAGTCTTTCTCAATTATCTCCCTTTCGGCTGTTTCCAAAGTTTTATTTTCGTTTCTCTATTATTAATTTTACTCGCGTCCCTGTCTTAGTAGAAACTGATAGATAAAGAAATCAAACTACATAAACAAACAGCAGCAAAACCGTTCAGAAATTAAATAACACTAACTTTTTTTATGATAGATGTGTTACCAGTGCCGGTGGCATGTAAGAGAACCTTTCGTTTCGCGACCGTTGCCAGCGCCGCCCCGACTGGCCTCGTGCCGGTGGCACGTAAAAAGCACCATCCGTTCGTGTCCGTTGCCAGCCTCGCCTGGCCCTCGTGTCGGTGGCACATAAAAAGCACCATCCTTTCGTGGCCGTTTGCCAGCTCTGTCTGGCACCTGTGCGGGTGGCACGTAAAAGCACCACTACACTCACGGAGTGGTTGGCGTTAGGAAGGGCATCCAGCCGTAGAAACACTGCCAGATTTGACTGGGCCTGATGAAGCCTTCTGGCTTCACAGACCCCAGTTGAACCGTCCAACCCATGCTAGCATGGAAAACGGACGCTAAACGATGATGATGATGATGATGATTATATATTATACATACATATTAACATTTAACAATATGCTTATATATATACATCGATCTAGAACAACAAGCGTACTAAAGGAAGGCCGGAATTTAAGAGAAGAGAAAACCAAATGGTTTCATGTTATTCATTTAAAACTTCCTGAGTAGAACTTATTATTACCTCCGCCTTTGAAATTATTTTCAATGGCGAATTTGTTGACTTCGGATTGTATTAGATAAGGATAAACTATTTACTACTATTACTAAATTTTCTACAGCCGTATTCACATTCCATGATTACTATTGGGATCGAACGGGTACCGGACAAGGATTCTGGGTTACTATTCCGGTTTTTTACTTAATTTTTGAGAGCGGTCAGGTTCATTTTTAGTATTCTCATTTGTGAGAGCAGTCGAGTTTATTTCAGAAATTCTCATTTTAAAAATCATCTCAGGCTAATCATTGAGAGGTCGTTGGTGTTGCCTTGGCTGAGGTTTGCGCCCTCTGAGTGTTCTTCTTTTTCTTCTTCTTCTTCTTCTTCTTCTTCTTCTCTTCTTCTTCTTCTTCTTCTTCTTCTTCTTATTCTTCTTCTTCTTCTTTCTTCCTTCTTCTCTTCTTCTTTCTTCTTCTTCTTCTTTCTTCTTCTTCTTATTATTATTATTATTATTATTATTATTATTATTATTATTATTCAGTAGTTTTATTTTTTTAGCGTGCTTTCACTTCACTACCGAGCGCAGCTCTGTCTGCTTTGGGTATGTGCTGTGATTGTTGTGATGCTCTGATGGTTATGTATGGAAAGTGTTCTGGGTAGGATGTGTGCAGTGCCTAGTAGTGCAATTTTCTGTATGTTATATGTGTTTGTAAGTCCTGGTGTTTTGTATGTATTTGTCTGAATATTTTTTTATCATGCCTAATGCACCATATGATAGGGATTGTTTCTGTTTTCAGATTCCACATTCTAGTTACCTCTATTTCCAGGTCTTTGTATTTGAGAGTTTCTCCATTTCTTTTAGAGACGTTGTCATCTGCCGGTATATTATTATTATATTTATTTATTATTATTATATTATTTATTATTATTATTATATTAATATTATTATTTACCTATTCTCAATATAGTTCATTTTGAAGATAAGCAGAGTTTCAATAGTTTCAGACTGTCCCTATAAAAAAACGTAGGGTGAGGCTTTCATTTTTACTACTTTATTATTTTTCTTAAATTGATGCTTTATTAAAATTAATTCTAATTGTCTGGGTCAACAGTTCGTTTCCTCGGAGGATATGGAAATTCTATTACCCGTCAGAGAAATAACTCCAGCAGCTCACAACTATTTCAACAAAGACAAGGTGGTTACCTGCTTACCAGTCGAATTCAGCGTCAACGCTCACGTATGAGAGACACTCCAACACACACACACACCACACATATATACATATATATATATATATATATATATATATATATATATATATATATATATATATATAATGTGCATTATGTGGTCGGTTGAGCTGAAAATATGCACACCTATGTTAAAAGTGCTGGCAAGTTTGCATGACAACTATTTTTTTTTCCTCAAATGAAACGCGTGACCTCCAGGACCATTCCTCATCTTATAAATGTGGCCCAGTAACCCGAATGAAATCGGGTTATATTAACCAAAATGTGAAAAAGGGTCTAAATGGGGGCTGGAGGGGATTAAAATTTAAATGAGCAAGTGTTTAGGAATTCTGTTACATCAAGCTAAAAATTTGCGCCACCCTTTTAATCGTCAATGTGTTGCCGTCCATGATGAAGAAGTTTTGAATGCTTGCCATGGTGAGTCTACTGTCGTGAGAGAAAGAATCACTTCAAAACTTGGTGTTTAGGGATTTCTTTTACATCAAGTTCAAATTTTACGCCAGCCGTTAAACTGTCAAAACGTTGCTGTCCGTCGTTAAGAAATGCCAGCCATGGTGACTCTACTATCCTCACATTCTACCTTCAAACTTTGGTTCCAATATTTTATCATTTTTATTCAGCTTGCAAGTTCGTCTGTCCTTTTAAAAGTTTAGCGTTTTGCTGTCTGCCTTGAAGCAGACCTTTCCGTTGCCACTGCCTGATATTTATGATTTATCTTTCTAAATATTTTATTTCTCAACTTACTCAAGATCTTTTGTGTTTATAATGGAGAGAGAGATAGATAAAAGACAGAGAGTAAGAGAAAGCGAGGGAGCGGTCGAGAGAAAAGAAAAGAAGAGAGTTGAAAGTGAGATAGAAAGGAGAGAGAAACAAAGAGGGAGAATCATCATCATCATCGTTTAACGTCCGTTTTCCGTGCTAGCACGGGTTGGACAGTTGACCGGGGTCCGGGAAGCCAGGAGGCTGCACCAGGCTCCAGTCTGATCTGGCAGTGTTTCTACAGGTGGATGACCTTCCTAACGCCAACCACTCTGTGAGTGTAGTGGGTGCCTTTTTCGTGCCGCCGGCACAGGTGCCAGGGGGGCTCGCAGCGGCAACGATCGGTTGGTGTTTTTTACGTGCCACCGGCACAGAAGCCAGTCAAGGAGGCGCTGCAATCGGCCACGTTCGGATGGTGTTTTTTACGTGCTGAAAGGAAGCAACAGAAAGTAACAACCACACTCTTACCCGCGCGTAGAGCGGGTCACCTTCAGCTAGTATATATATATACAGTCTAGCCGTGGTTTGCCTTGGGCAGGTCCTGTGCATGTTAACCTTCTCCAGCACTTTCTAAACGACCTGGGAGGGCCTGTACCTTCCCTGTAAAGCATTTTCCGACACACCGAAGATTCTGGCACTCTCCCACTCGTGAGTAACGTGAAATGAAGTGTTTTACTCAAGAGTTCAACAAGTCGCCCGGTCCGGGAATCGAACTTATGCTCTAGCAATTGTGAGTAAAACACCCTAATTACGCCTACGCACCTTCATGTGTGTGATTGTGTGTGCGCGCGCGCGCCTGTTCTCCACTATAAAATGCATTCAAATATTACATATTCACATACAAGAACCTCCTTCTTATACGATGCACTAATCTGACTTTCGTGGGCTTTCGTAGGGCACTGATCAGTAGAAAGCTTTCGGTAGGGTTGACTATGGTTACCTGACAGCCGTCCTAAAAGCTGCCGTCTTGTGATCTAATTTCAGAGACTGAATCGCAGCAATGCACAATGACACTAGCTCAGGGTTAAAAGTGAACGGCCACCTTTTGGAACCTGTTCATATCACACTTTCGCCTGTCAGATGTTTCTTTCTTCGTCTCTCCTATATGTACTGGCTCTCGAACCATTGCTACGGAAGCTAGAACTCTTTCGAGCTAGGATCCTTTCGAGCTAGGATGCAAGAAAGCTGTGTTGGCGTATGCAGTTTACATCACCGTAATAGTGTCGAATAGCATGGAAGTGGAATTTGTCAGTTCCATAGTGGTGGAATACGAAGAGATTAGCATGAGCAAAAATAATTCTGTACAAATCGGAGGGTTTGCACCTCAGCACTTGGGGAAGGGGGTTTATGCTGTCGAACAGCATAGTGGGCTGCTGGACAAACAGACACAGTTAAAATGCTCGCGGTCTGATTTGGTCCAGACCTCCATGTGGACAGAAAAGGAGACATAGTTACGAGTAGGGTAACCAGCCTCATCCAGAAATGGGCTGAGAAGCTATCACTGAAAGCTCAAGCAGAGATGGCGAATGCCTACGTAAATTACCATTTGACCATTGTGTCTGGCCTCATTCACTATTTGGCCAGAATGAAGCGTCTGTTTTTTCATTTCTAGTGGAAGTGATACGCTCACTAGTCTGATGGTCCATCTATTTCTAGCGCTCTCAGGTAGGTAGGATTGGTATTCCGTGGCTGCTAATGTGCAGACATGCGCTGAAGCAACGCTACCTCCGTTTTAAGACATGTTTTTCTGCAACTCATATCTTTGACTGAGTAAGAAAAGACCAGCACTGGGATAAGAAAAGATCAGCACTGGGGACTTGGTGTCCGGCAACTGACATGTCATTAGGCGCTCAGCGCGCTCTACAGTCGACCAGTGCGGTCAGAGGAAGTTTCACTTCAGCAATCTATAAACACGTAACGTCGTATAAGATCAATGATGTTCTCGAGAAATCTCTTGGCATTGAATAGGATGAAGTAGCTGATTTATTTCAGAGAAATTTCGAGCCGAGGACTACTATGGATAACTTCTAGCTATCCTTAGCCTGAGAGATCTATCGAGGTCACTACTGGTTCGCGATAAACTCAGCAAGCATGGAAGTGCCACCAGATGAGACTGTCCGAGATGCACGCAGAACGACGAAACCGTATTGCACGCACTCGTGCGGTGTCCGAGGTTTGCTGACTCGTGGAGTTATGTCGAACAGCTATTGTCGCATACAATTCGAATCTGGCTATCGATCAAGTCCGTCGTGAACATTGCCCCACTAACCGTCTTTACCAAAGCGAGGCAGGCAGTGTTCCTTTCTCTATTGGATACGGCGAAAGATGTCGTGCTGTGGACGAGGCTAAAAGGAATGAAGATAGACACTTTCCTCCTCGGCCAAGCCCTCATTGACTTTTTTCGTGTACTACAGA
>NW_021833011.1:0-91016 GCF_006345805.1 Octopus sinensis
GCTATGAGGGCCCCTGTTTCGTCTCTCTGGTTGATTTTATACCATTGCCATTCAGGCTCTTTGATCCACTCATTGTTCCATCTCATGTCACCCTTCTTGTATCCAACTCCATCCCCTCAATTATACCAGATTCTTTCTCCTTTGAACACTGGTCCTCTGCAATCCTTGCCTCATCTCCCTGTTCATCAGTTCAAAACAATACTTTAACAGCATCAACAGGGTGTAAGGCAATGGACAACACACACATGCACACACAGCAGCATAGAAACACAGGTAGAAAGAAGGTGTGCAGAGAACTGAGATGAGTCAGGGTAAGGATGAAGAATATAAAGACTCCAGAAGATGTTAAGAAATGCAAAGAAATGAGAATGCAGAATGTTTAACCCCTGAACATTTAAACAGGCCATATCTACTAGCAGGGTGCAAAGAGCACCATACGAGTGTGATCATTGACAGAGCGGCTAACCGGCATCCGTGCCAGTGGCACATAAAAGGCACCATTCGAGTGTGATCGTTACCAGATCATTACCAGCATCACCTTACTGGCACTTGCGCCCGTGCTAGTAGGGTGCCAAGAGCACCATCCAAGTGTGATTGTTGCCAGAGCAGCCAACTGGCTTCTGTGCCAGTGGCACGTAAAAGGGCACCATTCGAGCGTGATCGTTACCAACATCACCTTACTGGCACCTGTGCCGGTGGCATGTATAAAAAAATTTGTGCGAGGTTGCCAGTACTGCCTAACTGGCACCTGTGCCGGTGGCACATAAAAGCACCCACTACACTATCGGAGTGGCTGGCATTAGGAAGGGCATCCAGCTGTAGAAACTCTGCCAGATCAAGATTGGAGCCTGGTGCAGCCATCTGGTTTGCCAGCCTTCAGTCAAAATCGTCCAACCCATACCAGCATGGAAAGCGGACTTTAAACAATGATGATGATGATGATATCTGGCCTCTTACACCAACCATACAATATCATTCTAAAAATTAACAATTACCTCGTCAACATTCCAAAGCTATGAGATAATGCATGATTAATACGAAATGATGTGAATAAATAAGCAGAAAGCTTGACAGATTAATCTGAATGCTAAAGAGTTAAGGAATGCTCTGAATTATAAAGATGAAAGTGCTAGAAGAAAGAAGAAATGTTTCAGAGTCTGTAATGAGAAAAGGTAAATAAAATGGAGAGGTGAAACAACAGACAAAAGAAAAAATCACATCAACCGAATATATAATCCTGTGTGGAAAGTCCTTTGAAGAATTTTATTGATTTGAAAATTTTAGTTTGATGTGTTCAATATTATGAGAGTATCATTACTCAACATATTCGTTTTATATTGAAACTATAATCAAAAGTAAAAGACAGGCAGACCTGTGCATGTGTTTATCATTGGCACAATGACCCTCCCAAGACTTACAAAATATATTTTGTTTTAGAATTAAACTATATATTTGTATTATTATTCAGTAATATGCATTTACAAGGTAAAGACTCAGTTTTCTTTCCATTTTGTTTTAGATAGAAATTACATTTGTAACAAGTTCCCTCTATCAATCAAACAAAGATGGTAAAATATTCCATTTACTTTCCCTCTTTCCAATGTTTAGAAACTGAAGGAACGGTCAAATACTGGAATCAGTTTCACTGATAAAACATCATCTCTAATATTTCTGATTTCCTGCCTGATAACCATCATTCCTGACAAATTTCTTCCTTTCCTGATAAATGTGAGAAACCAAAAAGCAAAATCTGGGAAGAAATAAAAGATATAAATAGGTGCAGACAGGGCTGTGTGCTAAGAAGTTTGCTTCCCAACCACATGGTTCTGGGTTCAGTCCCACTGTGTGGCACTTTGGGTGAGAATCTTCTACTGTAGCCTCAGTTCAACCAAGGCATTGTGAGTGAATTTGGTAGATGGAAACTGAAAGAAGCCCAGTATGTATGTGTGTGTGTGTGTGTTTGTGTCGTTGTGTCTATTTGTTACCCGCTACTGCTTGATGACTGGTGTCAATGTGTTTATGTTCCTGTAACTTAACAGATCAGCAAAATGGAATGATAAAAGTTTCTAGGTTTTAAAAATTAAGAACCACTAGGGTCGATTCATTTAACTAAAAAAGATCTTCAAGGTGGTGCCCCAGCATGGCCTGAGTCATTAGACTAAAACAATTAAAACACAAAAGATATACCAATCCTATTAACAAAACAAAATTCAAGAAATCTTTTTCAAAACAAATTAAACTTGAAGAAACTTACCAATTTCATTTTGGCAATACACAAGAAAAGTTCCAGCTTTTCTTCCAGGGGAAACATATACAATATCCAATTTTCCTGTCTTTTCCAAAAAATCAATTAACATTTTTTCCGACATGTCTTTGGGGCCATTTGACACAATCACTGCATCTTCTTGCCAGACTAGATTTTTATACCAGTCCACATGAAGTTTATGTTTGCTTACATTATGGACCTTCCTTTGGACAACATTTTCTGCATCTGAAAATCAAAATAGCAGAAGAAATTGAGAATATAATGTCATTATTAATGAGTGGAGGGCATGGTTGTGTTGGTGTAGAACCAGGTCAGACACTTTCTGGTCATAAACATGTCCAAGTGTCCTTCCTTGTTTATGATGTTAGGTGGTACATGAAGAAGATTTAACTGCCTTTTCTAGCAGATCAAGTCATCACTTAGAGGCCCCTTTGTTCGATAGCTGAAAGGATTATGAGGTTCCCTGTACAATTAACTGGCTCTAGTTCAACAGCACATTGAGCAAGTATCTTCTACCACAGCCTCAAGATGACCAGAGCCTTGTGACTGATATTTGGAAGAGAGAAACTGTGGCCATCATAGGATGTGTGTGTGTGTGATCAGATAAACATATACACACTTATGTGTATACGCACATACAGTACTTAGAGGAAACAGTAGTCATTCACAAAGACAATTGCCAATAAAAAGCTTTATCCTGAGCAGACCAATATGTAAGCCTATTTTCCAATAAAGAGTAGAATATTTGAATATCAGAATATGTCAAAACATTTAATGAAGTGCACTGCAAAATTTCAATTAAAATTAGTCCCTTAATGAAAAGAGAGACTCATTATCTTCGTGACAGACCCATGCCAAGAAACGAGAGGAACATAACCTTGAAATTTAAATTTTTATAAATAAAAAAAAATATTTATATATATATATATATATATTGGCCTGCTCACTTAGCCAGCGGGGTGGCGTCATTTGAAGGCTAAAACAATGCAAAGCGCATTGTGACCACCGATTTGTAGCAGCATCTGATAGCCTGGTCGGTCACGTGATCAGGTGATATATATATATATATATATATATATATAAATATATATATATATGCCATTTGATATTCCTTCAGGTTAAGGTGAAGGAATGAATTTAGCAGCAGAGAGACAACTCCAAGCACGTTTCAGTTTTGAGACCTCTTCGTTATAAAAGCCTACCCATGACTGCCAGATTGTTGATGACTAAAGAATTTTAATGAGCGGATACAGAATGGTGTGACAACTTGGAATAGAACACTGCTCTACAGTTTCTCTATTGTACCTCCTTGATCACACTTTAGCCTTTCAATACCTAGCATAACCCCTACATAACCCTTTCGGTTCCTCACTCCATTTAGTAGAAGGAGTGTTTTTCCTTTTTTTTTTTCCTGTCTTGGACATTACTTGGCAACCTCACTAGTAATGATGGCAGGAAAATTGTCCCCAGTCCACTCTGTAAAGTGGTTGGCATTAGGAAGGGCACTGAGCAATAGAAACCATGCCAAAGCTGACCCCAGAGGTCAATGCTGCTCACCAGATCCTGTCAAACTATTCAATGCAAGCAAATATGGAAAATGAATGTTAAATGACGATGATGATGATTTTTAACATTGCTTTATATTAATCTAATGTGTTCACAGTAATTATGTGCAAATTGTCCAACCTATGCAAGCATGGACAACAGATATTAAATGATGACAATGATGATGTCTGTAAATGATTTCATGAAATAAAGAATATTTCTTCTAACCTTTTTCCGATTCAAAAGTGATAATAACTTCCTCAGAATCTTGGATCCGTTCTGGCTTTCCTTTAATAGGTCCTCCACTTGATCTACTCTTGTTCTCAAAATAAGACTGAATGGCTTCCAAACGGAAATCAGTTGGGATTCCTGACACCAATATCGTTCTGCCCTCATCTTCTCCTTCCATACTCGTGGCAGATATTCCTGCAAAATAAAACCAAGATTTAATGCTAGATAAATACAAGTTATTCACCATCCATGTAACAATATAATGCTATCCACATCATAAACATCCACTTTACATGCCTGATGTAAACCTGAAATACATATAGCCTTCAAACAGTCCAGATATGCTACAAATAACAGCCAAAGTTTTTCAAAAGTTCTCCCATTTTTAAAATAGACGAATACATTTGCTAAAATCGTCTTGTCTTGAGAATATCTGCAAAGAAGTTATGGCATTCCTGATTGAACAATGCTAATTTCACTCACAGAAACCAGAGTTCTAACATATGTCCATGAAATCTGAAAGTCACACCTCTGAACGAATCCAGCTTTAAAATCTTTAAAAAGATGTTTTGCAATAAAACAGCCACACAAATGCCATTTAGTATGACAAACTTCATCTAAATACACATTTTCCAAACAATTCTTTCTTCTATAGGCACAAGGCTTGAAACTTTGGGGGAGAGTTAATCAATTAGATAAACCCTAGTGTATAACTGGTACTTACTTTATTGACCCTGAGGAGATGAAAGGTGAAATTGACCTCAGTGGAATTAGAACCCAGAACATAAAGATGGATGAAATGTCACTGAGCATTTTGTCCACATTTTCCAAACAATGACAATGACCACAACAACAATAACAACCAAAAGTACCAATCTGATTAGCCTGATTAATGCCACAACATCATATAGAATACATTCAACAAAAGAACACCCCAACCATTCACCCACCAAACTCAACCAGATGAACCTAATTTATAAATACAGCTTTGTGTTGGGCCCTCAATTCCTTGATAGGGTTGTATGGGGCACTATGGTCAGAAATGGCATGTCTTGGGTATTTTTAAACCCGGAGGGACCAGGAGATGTGGTGATTTGCTGTACTTGAAAAATCATGTGAAGCTAAGTAAAAAGCTTGTCCTTTCAGGGGTGGGTGCAACATAAAAACACTCCCACGCTGGGGTTGTGTCAACACACCCTTGCCAGTGGCATGTAAAATGCACCCAGCACATTCTGTTAAGTGGTTGGCATTAGGAAGGACATCTAGCTGTAGATACCATGCCACAACAGACAACTGGAGCCTGGCCAGCTCCATTTCAAACAATCCAACCTATGCCATCATGGAAAGAGGACATTAAACAATGAGGAGGATGATGTCAAGGCCATCCTTCTGCAAGAATGACCAAAACTGGTTTCTTCTAAAAAGAGGGAGAGAGAAACAGAAAGAAAAAGTGAGAGGCTGAGAAGAATTGACCCCAATACTTTGTTTATTGACTCCAAAGTGATCAAAGACAAAATTGATTTCAGCATCGCAAAGAGTCAGAAGGATTGCCACAAATCAACCTATCTGGTGCTCTACTGACTCTGTGACTTGACCACCTCATAAACACTACAGAAATCACCTAAAAACAAGTTTATGTTGCACATTGTGCTGCAGCTCATACAGTAGTAGTAGAGGAAGCATTTCTTGTTCGGCGTGCTGAACATTGCTCATTGCTCTGGACGGCTCGTTGTGCTAACCATTCACAACGCCGCTCCTCACTTTCCCTTCTTCGCACTGAAGCCATCCTAAGTGCATTGAGAGAGTTCCTCCTGGCGGCGTCTTCAGCAGATTCATTTGCATGCATGCGTTTACTTTTCTTTGCAGCATTTGTTTGCCCACCTATATTGGAACTTTTGCGTCGAGGTATGGTGGAAAATTATCAGTTATACAACAGAAAAAGTCCTAAGGAAAAAGCGGTGAATGTATAGCACCCAAAAAATTGTAACCTGTAGTTTGTAAAAATGTTTTTCAAGCAGATCGAATTGATTTTGGGTAAGAGTTTTGAAGTGGCTAGTTTAAATTGGAATAATTATATGGAAAAAAGCACTCATATGAAAACAGAGGCAAATCGTAGCTTGCAAATGAAGATTGCTGGTAGTACTGTGCAAGCAGTCGATAAGAGTTTGCCACAGCTGACAAAGTATTGATTTTTTCCAGTTGGGCATGTCACGTTTTTTCACTGGCTCAAGCCAAATCCTAGGCGAATTGAGAGTAGTCTATTTATGCTGGGAGTGCAGAATTTTGAGGAAAAAATTATATGAAAAAGCGTCCCAAGTCAAAGAGAGGACACATGTCAAATTTGGTGAAATTCGGTTGAAAATTGTAGGAGTAGAAGTGGTTCACACAACATACACACAGAAACAGACAGCCAACTTGCCTTTTAATATATAAGATTAAACACATACCATTGCATAGATGTGGTGGGTTCAAATCCTAAGTGAATTGAGAGTAGTCTATTTATGTTGGGGGTGTGGAATTTCAAGGAAAAAATCATAAGAAAAAGTGTCCTAAGTCAAAGAGAGTACACATGTCAATCTAGTGAAATTCAGTTGAAAATTGTAGGAGTAGAAGTGGTTCACACAACAGACAGACAGACAACTTGCCTTTTAATATATAAGATAGAAGAAAATGAAGTAGATTATGTGTCCAACCCTTGGTTTTGAACCACATTATACGACAATGGTGATTGGTCAATTGCTTCGTTGGGGTTGTGGTACTCCTGTCACAATGCCAGTCACCATGACTCCAGCTAAAATGTGGAAAGCAAGGAAACCAAACCTGTTGCTGCTTTTTTTCACTTTGTGTTTTAACAGACTAATGTGCAACTTTTGGGTTACAACTGGCCAATCAACAAGGCTCAGCAAATTCTCAACAAGCTATTCTTTGGTGCCTTACCAATGCATTACATAAAGAACCCTCAAAGTTGAATTTAATCAGAAAGGAATAAGTTGCCTTAGCAACAGGATGGTTTACCAATCTATATATATCTATAATATAAATTGGACATGGGCGATCGTTGTATTCTTTCTTGTCTTGAGGTTCACAACCAAACGGCTGAATGAATTTGTGTGAAAAATGGCACACATGTGGAGATGGGTGCATAGAGTGGAATGCAGTTTGTATTTTTTTCCTAGCCCCCCCCCCTCTACATACTGAGAAAATCGATTAAAACTTTTTCTAATGGAATTCCCCTCTTTCTTCCGCCATTAAAACAACCAGTTGCTTAGAAGCTGTTTTTTGACGGGATGAAGTCAAACTCACCCCAAGCTACTTTTTTTCCAGAAAAGAAAGGTGGGAGGGATGGTAGAGACCTTGAAGTTTCCCACAAAGGGAGTTTTGTTTCGCGAGCCCTTTTTTTTCTTTTCCAAATTATTTTGCATGCTTTCAATGAATGTGACATTGAAATCATGCATAAATGGCTCCTTTTTCCAGAAAAGATTTGGCTGTTATTTCTAGCATGCCCTACTACCACATAACAATTATTTCCATTGACACCGAAATATTTACCAGCGTTTTCCCTTCCATTTATTTTTTCCACTTTATGGAAGTCAATATTTTCTATGTTGACATCCTCCTCAGTTATTTGTGCTTTTCACCCAGTTCTCTACTTTCTAGAAGAAAAGCCCTTACATTATCTCAAAGCTATGAGAATTCACAACGGGTTTTGGCCATTTTAAACACTAAAGGGTTAAAAGTGCCAAAACTATAAAATCAGCCTTTTTGAGGGCTTTAGAACCCAAAAACTATATAGTTTTTTGTTTTTTTGGTTTTTTTTTGCTTAAGAGTTAAAAATCCTGATTTTATAGTTTTAAATTTCAAAGGGCCTAAAAAAAGGCTGATTTCATAGTTTTGGCCCTTTTTAAGGTTTTTAAAGGGTTTTAGAGCCAGAAAAGGTAAAAAATAAAACTCAAATGAAACATAATATTAGTATTAAACTAAAAGAAGTTTACTGATAAGGTGATCATAAAAAAACTTTCTTTAAAAATTGGAAAACATGATATATGCATGATTCAACTTTTCCTCTTCTCCACTATTTTGTTGCCCTTCTTGAAAATTAGCAAACTAAAATTTTCATCAGACAAGGATGATCTCTTGACACTCAAGATGTCTTTGTCTATGGAAAATAAACGTTCAACTGCAGCACTGGAAGGGACGGATGTGTTGTACTTGACAAACAAGTCCACCAACACTTGCTCACTGAATGACGCGTACAATATTAAATATGATAAGACAATCATTAAACAATAGAAACGTTTACTGGTTTTATTGAAATTTTGGGGTTAGTGGAAGCTAAATGTAACGGAAGTTAATTAGTTCGGTAATGATTTTTAAAGTTAACTTAAAAGTTAAATCGTTAACCAAAATATTAACTTTGTTAATTAACGATTAACGGACTTATGCCCAGCTCTGAGAGAGAGACAGAGAGACAGACAGACAGACAGACAGACAAAAGAAATAATATCTCAGTTCTTAGCAACAAGTTGATTTCAACGTATTTTCGCAAGACTGATCTCTGAGTTAGTCAGTTTTTTAGGACAGAGGTAAGAACTTTTCCATATCTTCTATAACTGGTATTTTATCATACGTTCTAAGAAAAGGAACTTCTAATCCATTACTGATAAATATAATATTGCATATAACTTCTTTCTATGTTTTGTCTTCTACACATGAGAATTCAAATGATTATGAAAAAAATTGTGTGTGATTTAAGGTTGATTTAGCTGATACATTCTTTGTCTCTTTGTCACTGGCATGTATTAATATTTTGCAATATTTTTCTCCCCATAAACACGTTTAGTGGAATGATGATGCACCCAAGGGTGGATTTG
This sequence comes from Octopus sinensis, assembly GCF_006345805.1. NCBI lineage: Eukaryota > Metazoa > Mollusca > Cephalopoda > Octopoda > Octopodidae > Octopus > Octopus sinensis. Next base: position 8,914 of record NW_021833011.1, read on the forward strand.
AGTCAAAAATTCGGACTATCTATATTTTAAAATTCCGATTTAAAAGAAAATACAACAGAGAGTAGAAATGAAGGTAGCAGGTGCTCGTGGTTTTTATTTTTTGGAATTTTCAGAAAAGTTTTGTGAATTTGTGTTCTATGCACTGGAATTCATATACTTATTGCCAAATAAAAAGGAAAAAGAAAAAAAAATTCTTATTTAAAACCACATAAATCCTAAAAATTTCCTACTTCTTTTCAATTTTTTTTTTAAAATCAGAGTTTAAAATACAGAAACTCAGAACGTTTTGCTTAAATTCCAGCAGTGGACCATTCTTGAAGAATATCAATACACTATAGTAACAAAGAAATGAAGAAGAAATCAAGAGGCTGTGCGATGTGCTAAAAACAACAGCTAAATTGCCTAAATCCCATACAAAAATTTTATTTGCCTAATCTTTTGAATTTCCATGTGTAGAAGAAAAATTTTCTGAAAATTAAAAAAAATAGTAAAGTTACGAGGGGTTATACGGGGTGCTTTAATAAAAATTCTGCTTCTCCGACTAAGAGGAAATGCCGACCATATTCCATTGAATATCTGTCTTGTGGCTGTATTCTATCAGCACAGAATGAAGGGAAAACAATGTCTCAGCCAAGCCAGCTCAGAATTCCTTCAGAGACCAAGTTCAAAGACAACTAAAACAATCCAGTAGAATATTTTAGAAAACTGCACAATGAATTCCAAGCAAGGAAAATGGAGAATAAGTGACAAAATCATAATGGTTGACTGGAATCCTATGAAATTTCTAAAATGATAGCAAAGATTGGGAAACCCCATAATATTGGTGAAACTAATTTTGCCAGCGGTATCTGTCATAGTGTCATCATTTATGAAACAAAATGCTACTGAGATTACTTGTAAGATTCCTTTAAGCAACTCATCAGTGTCACTGTGCGTCAATGAAATGGCTAAGATGGAGAGAAGCAACCTGTAGCCAAACTGCAAGTAAAGAAATTTCTTCTTCAACCTGATGAATCTACCCTGAGAGACAGTAAAGCTATAGTATTGGCATATAATCGTTTTTTTTTTGGTGGTGGTGGTGGTGGGGTGTAATGAATTCAGAGAGGAAATTCATTTTACCAGACATCTTAAAACAGATACTAAAGGCAAAACAAATTTTCAAAGGCACTATAACTTATTTCGAGGAACATAATATTCCCCTGGGAAATGTGAGAGTTTGTGCTAATGACTGTGTTCCGCCCATGATTGGCAGATACAGAGATTTTGTTGCCTGTTGAATAAATGGTATTTTCTATACACTGTGTGATAACACCAGTAACACCTACTTGTGAAACAATCAAGAGCACATCTGCACGATCCCCTTAATATTGTAATATTATTTACAAGATCACATATTTCATGAATTCTGTAATCAAAATGGAGAAATTGAATGCTTTGTAATTCACACGAACATGATATGGTTATCAAACTGTCTGCGTCATTTTTTTTTGTACTTTGGTATATTATTGTTTCATTCCTGGCTAACAACAATCGCAGCCAACAAATGATTCCAGCTAAAAGTACAACTGCACTTCCACTCCACAAATGGTTGCAGCTAAATGCGATATATTTTATTTATCAGAAAAATTTGATAAAATATATCTGACAAACAGCTTCAAGAAGACTTTGACCTCATATCCTCCAAAGGAGCGATTGCTGCTTTTCTGGGGAAAGTACAGCTCTAGGAAATAAATATTGTATGCTGTGTATTATTAGAATTTCCCTGTTTGGAATCAATTAACAGTAATCTGCACGATGACGACCTTGTTTACTGAACATTTGAAAAACTTGCATAATGATATGCAAGGTCAGTTTTATGACCTGCTGCAGTTAAATATACCGCGTTGGGTGACATTTCATGTTGCTGGTGTAGATATCTGTTTGCAGGAGAATCTCATTGAATTGCAGAACGATGAAATATTTCAAGCAAGATTTAAAGATGGAGAACGTAATGTATGGTAAAAAAAATGACACTGCTACAAAGTATCCATTATTCTGGTGGGGGAGTGCAGTTGTACTTTACTACTTTTCCTTTATCTTACCTTGTTGAATCTGGTTTCAGCCATGTCGCTAATTTACTGTGAACAGCTCATAATTGAATCGACGTTGTAGAAAAAGGTGATCTTCAATTATCATTGACAACATAAGAGCAGAACAATTTAAAACTAGCAAAGCAGCACCAACCACCAGACTTGCATTAAAGAAATTAACACTAAAGTACTACCTTATGTAAATAAATATATACATGTATATTTATTTTACTTGGAAACATTCATTTTCCGTAGAATTTAGTTGTTAAGAAATTGGTTATAGGTCCATAGTACACAAGATATTTTAACGACTTTTATACAAGTCCTAATTTGACTTTTTTAAACATCGAATGGGTATGGGGGAGGGTCCCAAGGAGTAAAATAGGAATCAAAGGGGTTCTCAGGTAAAAAAAAAAAATGGTTGAATACACCTGGTTTGCGTAGCTGAGAGTTTGAAACGTAGGTAATAGATATTATTTTGAAGGAATTTTTCCTCAAACTTGACCCAATTGTAAATGAGGTAACAAATAAAATATGTGGATAATCTTTGGCAAAGAAGCTATAAAGAATATTTTATGTTGAGTTTCATTAATTTCATATTATGTGCTATTTTTCCAAAATCCTCTTTCATTTGACCAAGATATTTAAGGTTTTGTTGCATATCTGATCTTTCTGATGTCTAAGGACGGATGTTTATGTGTATGACTCTTTTTGCAAATTTAATTCTGGGGAAATAGAAAAGCATATTCACTTAGTCTTGTCTTACCCATTTTGCCCCGCCTATATTTGTCTTTTATATGCCGAAAGAAAACAGTGATAATTTTCTGAAATATTATTCTGAATATATCATAGGTTTTACTGAGTTTAGAGAAGGTCTTTACTCCGTTGATAGAGTTTTGGTAAGGTAGTGAATATTTAAAAAAAATATATTTTCTTCAAAGTCAAAATGTTACTCATTGTACCCCACCTACTCTTAATGGAAACTGGAAAAGCAGACTTTTGGAAATAGCTGTTTGAATTTTCCTGTTTTTATTGGGGTGTGCCCCACTTTCTTTCTTTCTTTTTTTTTTAACACATTACAAAACAATGAAGGGAAGCTGTTTTAAAAAAAGAATTTTTTAAATCCACGTCTTTGAAATGTTGGTATCTCTACCCCGCTCTCTCTTTCTCTTTGTCTGTCTGTCTCTCTCTCTCTCTTTCTCTGTATCTCTCTCTCTCTCTCTCACTCATCCTGTCTTTGGAACAGCAACAACAAAAATGATTTCTGTCATTTTATCTTCTACATTCTGAAACATATGTAACTCACATTAAAAGAAAGAAAAAACCTTACCCCACTCTTCCCTACCGCAAGTGGATGTGTGAAAAACGAAACTTGAAGTTCTTTTTTTTTAAATTGCAAGTTATGATTTTTATTGCCTTCTCAGTGTTTACTGTTTTACAAAATTAAACTAGAAAACTGGACAAAACAGAGAATACAATTGAAAAAAAGAAAAAAGAAAAAAAGAAAGAAAGAGAAAAAAGAAAAAAAACAAAAGAACAAAACAATTTACCACCTTGGGTTGAAAAGTTGAGGGCGCTGGGAAACCTTTCTACTGGTTATTGAGACACACCAGTACACTTGCAGCGTTGCCGCAGATGATGGCGAAGCTGCTACGCTGGAACAGCCAAGCGCCCTCATGAGCCTCACCAGTTACCTCTGCCAGGTGAGTTGCCAGTGAAGACAGGAATCTCGCAGTGGCCCGACTCCACTAGACGTCTTGAACGCCACACGATGGAAAATGTAGTTGGCCGACAGATCGCAGTATTTCAGGATTTTGTTCCGCTCGGTCGCAGAAGCTGTGGATCTCGCCCTGACCGCAGCATCCAAGATGTGAGAAGAAGCAAAGGAGTCGCTAACTGTGACATCCCAGACAAGGGACCAGGGGCATAGAGTGAGGCTGTCAGATCTCCTCTTGTCACATCTGGACAATCCAGATGGTTCTAAGATGTATGGGATGTTTTCCCGGGCCAAGCTCCTCTTGAGTATCAAGTTCAACTCTATATGATGCGCAAAGCGACCAGCATGAAAAAGTGTATCTATAAAGCGACATTTTCGGTCATTTGTTTAAATTTTCTCTCCTAAATCATCAAATTCAATTATTTGAAGGAGATGGGTTTTGAGATTTAAATTTGGCAATTTTCTAAGATTTTAATTTTGTTATGAGGGGCCCATCGATCTTGAAGTGCCTCGTGCCCCCTATGGTTTAAATACAACCCTGCATCTGAAAGGTATTTGCAGAACATTTCACGAAAAAAAAAAAAAAAGAAAAAACATTAATTTTTCTGAAAGTTATGAGAAAACAAAGTCATGGGGCAAAGTTGTGTGGTTATGATGTAGTGAAAAGTATTGAAAGTGACTTTGTGAAGAATATGTAAAGCAATCGAAAAATGGGTTTACAGAAATCAAATTAGGAAGTTGTAAAGCGCAAACTTACCTCGTAACAACTCAGAGCAAAATTGAAACTTGAATATTTATATGATGGTTTTTAAGTCGTTGATTAGTTTAACAATTTTGTATGATATCAATGTTTTTCCGAGAAAAAACACTTCCCCTTTGTCCTCTTTTTCATTATTTGCTTTCACGAGTACTTTGTGATAACAGTTTATTATCATTATTTGCAACAGACGAAATATAAAAAAGGAAGTGGCTGATAAAGAGAGAAAGAAATAGGTTTTAATAGGAAATACACGGTGAAAGTAGGTTAGGGAAGATTTCACTTTCATTTTTGTCAATGACCTCAGTAAAACTTACCTGGTTTTCCCCAGTGGTGGCCACTGATTGGCATGTTTCCACCCCACCCACAAACCTTCTGTGGGTACACACAGAGTCTTACCTACTTATATGTGCACCCTATCAACAGGTTTGTTTCCTCATAACTTTCAGAAAAATGGATATTTTAAGAAATTTTCTACAAATGACGTAGTTGACGATTATATGAGAATTGATATGAAAAAGAAAGTAGGTGAGTGCTCACAACAGCACACAATGAGACACATAACGATATCTTTTTTCAGTTCAAAGTTCATTTAGTAGATATATGCGATATGTGTCAGTATGTATTCTTTTACTTGTTTCAGTAATTTGACTGTGGCCATGCTGGAGCACCGCCTTGAAGGGTTTTTAAAGTTGAAGAAATTGACACCAGAACTTATTCTTTGTAAGCCTAGTACTTATTCTCTCGTTTTTTTTTTCTTTTTGCTGAACGCTAGGTTGCGGGGATAAAGACGCACCAAGCAATAGCGAGGGACGGACGGAGATACGCGCGTGCGCACACACACACGCATATATATATAGTACAAAGTAAGATAGGGGTTATGGGTGTAACCCACTATGGGATATCATTTATCCAATATACTGTTGGTAAAGTACCCAAATTCTTAATACATAAATGTTTTTAATTGCAAATTAATTAACTCATTTATTGTATTAAACGGGTGAAGGTAAAGAAATATTTTTACCGTAAATTTATAATACAAATGGAGAAACAAATTTGGTTTGTTCATCAACTTTCGGATATTAGAATGTTGGATTATTTATACATTTTACAAATGAGAACATCAAAAGCATACAAAAATGTTATATAAATCAATAGATAAGATAGTAATACAAATACAGATTTTAAAAGTCATAGTATAAATTAATGAAATCCATAAACTGCTTCTTACACCTGTTTTTACCTATGGTCAAAAGTGAATCTAATTTTCATTGCCTATAGATTTCAACATACTAAAGTTGTAGGCATTTAAAAAATATAATACTTATATATTAAAAAACCATAGGCCTCGTCAGAGGTTATAATGAACTTGAAAAATATTAATATTAATATTAATATACTAAACATGATACACATATTACTTAATATATTAAAATAAACAATAAACAAATATCAAAATATACATATATACATATACATACATACATATATATATACATATACATACATCCTTACATATATGTATGTGAAATGAACAGAAGTGTGATCAGCATCTTCTCATATATCAGGAAATTACATCTACATTATTATGGATAAATTCATCGTCTCTGAGTATGAAATATCTCCTAATATCTCCGGAAATTACACCTGCATTATTATGGATGGATTTACCTTTTCTGTGAAACTAAAAACCTTTTATAAAACTGTGCATCTTTAGAGAACTTGTGAAGTCTGCTTACAATCTAACTTTGCTTTTTATTGAACTCTCTTCGATACTTCATGAGTGTAGCCTCACCCCTAGGATGTTTGGAAAACTCATATGTGTTTTGGCTGATGAATACAGGACACTTGTATTTGCTGCAATATTTGCAGCTTTTAATAAAGCTGTTCTTCGTATGAAACAATTGTACTGAACAACTAATCCAGTCTTGTTGCTTTTTTCTTGTTTATAATCACCCCACATTATTTTATGGTTAATACCATATAGATTTCTGGTGCATCTAAGTTAAGTACCGCATTCATTTGAACTCATTGGAATTCACTTGAATCTTAATTGTTGTTACTTACATATATATATATATATATATATATATATATATATAATTACCCTGGAACCCGGAACGTCTCGCTGTGCTTGAGGAGACCTGTTGAGTCAAGTACATGAACATGAACATCGAAATAAATATAAATATCAATGGAAATAGTAGTTGTGATACCTGTGCCGCTGGCACATAAAAAGCACCATCCGAATGTGGCTGATGCCAGCGCCGCCCCGACTGGCTTCTGTGCCAGTGGCACATAAAAAGCACCATCTGAACGTGGCTGACGCCAGCCAGCGCCGCCCCTACTGGCTCCTGTGCCGGTGGCACATAAAAAGCACCATCTGAACGTGGTCGATGCCAGCGCTGCCCCGACTGGCTTCTGTGCCGGTGGCACATAAAAAGCACCATCCGAACGTGGCCGATGCCAGCGACGCCCCGACCGGCTTCTGTGCCGGTGGCACATAAAAAGCACCATCCGAACGTGGCCGATGCCAGCACCGCCCCGACTGGCTCCTGTGCCAGTGGCACATAAAAAGCACCATCCAAACGTGGCCGATGCCAGCGCCACCCCGACTGGCTTCTGTGCCGGTGGCACATAAAAAGCACCATCCGAACGTGGCCGTTGCCAGCGCCGCCTTAGCTGGCTTCCGTGCCGGTGGCACGTTAAAAGCTCCAACCGATTGTGGCCGATGCCGGACCCCCCTGGCACCTGTGCAGGTGGCACGTAAAAAGCACCCACTACACTCGCGGAGTGGTTGGCGTTAGGAAGGGCATCCAGCTGTAGAAACTCTGCCAGATCAGACTGGAGCCTGGTGCAGTCCCTGGCTTCCCAGACCCCGGTCGAACCGTCCAACCCGTGCTAGCGCGGAAAACGGACGTTAAACGATGATGATGATATATATATATATATATATACAATACAAATATACATACATAAGCAAAGCATATATAGTATTCACATGCGCAAAATACATTAATGAACACAATTAAACAATATATTCCAGTGGATATACCATACGTCATATACGTATATAAACACGTCTATGCTTATCAGTAACAACAATATTATTGTATTAACAATAATCTTCAACAGATCTTACATACTATAATAATGTCTTTGTGAGCTATTAGAGGTTGAGAAACCAACTAAGGGATAGGACCTATCCAATATACTGCTGGTAGTGTACCCAATTATTCATAGCCAAGTGCTAGTTATTGCACTCGCAGTTGAGTATTATATATGGGCGGGGGTAAAAAAGTGATTTACCCCTGATTTATACGGCAAATAAGAAAACGGAGAGGATATACAATTGACAGACATCAGCCAGTGAACATTCAAGTATGTCTATTTATTCAATTGTATTGGATAAATACACGCATAATTGCTGGCCTTATTCCTAAATTAGAAATCATTAATCCTCTTTGACCATCTTATTTCAGTTTTCCGTAACCTCTGCCTCATTGACAGTTCATCATCGCAGGTATTGCAATTCAGGGGAAATAACTGATACACATTGTCATAAGAGTAATTCACCTTGACGGATTTAAGCAACTGGACAAATGAATCTTTTATGAATAAAAACATCGGTTGTCAACGTTTTCAGTCACATATTTAGCTTAGAACACAGTTAAAGAAAGGCTCAGCGGGAGAGAGAGAGAGAGAAAGTGGTGCTGCTACTGTTTCTGGTTGTTGTTGTTGTTGTTGTTAAGCAACAAGACGGTTAAGGGTGATTAAGGTGATGGTCTAGGGCTTAAAGGCGGGAGATCCCAGACCTTAGATAAAAAAAATCTTTGGTCGTCTTGTTGTAGTCGAGGGCTCTTCGTTGACGCTCGACACTATTGGGAGGTGGCCCTCGAGGTCGCTGGAAATAGAAATCTCCAGGCCCAAATTCTTGGACGGCTACTGTTGTTGGTGCTAGAGCTGGTGGTGGAGGTGGCGACGGTGAGTGGATGGAGAAAAATAATTTTTTGGGGAATTGAACTAAATTTTTTTAATATCACCTATTACTTAACACATGCACATCCCAAACTTGCCATTCACTTCCGAAAGAAACCAGTTTCCCCTTTGCCTGTCTTATGCAGTGGCTATCCACAAATCACAAGGGCAGACATTTGATCGAGTGGGGGCTGTTCTTGCCTGAACCTGTATTCGGCCATGGTCAGCAATATGTTGCATTCTCAAGGGTTTGCAAATTATCCAATGCGTGAGTTAAAGCTGTCAACACTGACAAAGAAGGGAAGAAAAGAGCGATAACTTACACAAAGAACATAATCTGCAAAGAAGTAGTGGATTAAAAGATTTATGCAAATTGAAATGTGTATTGGCTCTGACCCATCGCATTGGCTCATAAGTTACCAACGATGTGGTTTGCAGCGTATGCCATCATAATAATACTAAAACTCTATGGATGTTTGTTGGTACTCGAAAATATCTCAGAAATAGTATATTTTATCTTAATCTTTTCTTTTTCTTGCATATTTATTTTCATACTTAGCATCGACAGTACAATATTTGTGACGTTTTTTGTGACATTATTAATGAAAAGGAGTAAACACAATTTTTGTCTATTTCTTGAAAAAAAAGAAAAAGCATAGCTTCCGTGACATCAACACCATACACACATACAGAATACATACACATATAACGAATGTGATGGGGTGTCAATCAACACAAACCACGGCCTCCATCTGTGACATATTGCAGCAATCCGTCGGTTACTATGACGAGAGTTCCAGTTAATCCAATCATCGGAACAGCCTCGTCGGGAATGAACATGCAAATGGCTAAGCCTCCACAGACACGTGTGCGCCTTAACGTAGTTCTCGGGGGGGAGATTCAGCGTGATACAGAGTGTGACAAGGGTGGCCCTTAGAAATACAGGTACAACAGAAACAGGAAGAGAGAGTGAGAGAAAGCTGTGGTGAAAGAGTACGACAAGGTTCGCCACTATCCCCTACCAGAGCCTCGTGGAGCTGTGGGGTGTTTTTGCTCAATAAACACTCACAACGCCCGGTCTGGGAATTGAAACTTCGATCCTACGACCGTGAGTCCACTACCTTAACCACTGAGCCATTGCGCCTCCACTGTCTGTGACATATACATACACATAGTCTTCGCGCACTCTGAGCAAAAGAAAAAAAAAAACATTGACTTTTGACGTACACAATATTTTAATGATTTGGAAATATTTTTAACTGAATGGCATTTCAAAAATATAAGTTGTTTGTTAAGCAAGAATTTATATTTTAGCATTCTTCAAACACTATTTTAATGGATTTTTAATTATTTTCAGGTCGTTAATTTCCATAATTTGTTTTTTATTTATTTACATTTGTTTTAGAGTGAATGAGAGAAGAAAGTGAAAGATGTGTGTACGTGTATAGGAAATGGACGTGTGTGTGTGGAAGAGGGAGAGAGGGTGGGGGGGAAGAGAGAAAGCGAAGGGGTGTTTTGTCATGTATACGTACATACATCAATACATATGCGTACACTCTTTTTTGTATGTACGTGTGCATGTGTGTTTGTGGGTGTGTGGAGAGAGAGAAAGAGAATGAGCGAGAGTGAGTGAGTGAACGTGTGTGTTCTCATGTATGCGTAAGTGGCACTCTCTCTCTCATACACACACACACACACACGTCCATTTCATATACGCGTTCATACATCTTTCATGTTCTCCTCTATTTCACTTTAAAACAATTGTAAATAAATAAAACAATTTTACGGAAATTAACGAACAAAATCAGCTGATCTGGATGACAGTTCTGAGAGTCAAAGCGAAAGATTGCCCCAAGGGAATACCATTACAAATTTTTTCGAATGCAGTCAACATATCCCAGCTCCAAAGATTTGGCTGCTATTTCTAGCACGCCCTGATACCATGTAGCAGCTATTTGCGATAAAAGACTCAAAATACCTGTTATGAGGTATCAGGGTGTGCAAGAAATAGCAACGAAATCTTTCCTTTTCCGGGGAAACGAGCCGTTTACGCTTAATTTCGATGTCACTTTCGTTGAAAGCATACAAAACAACCTAGAAAAGAGAGAGAGAAAAAAAACATGAAACAAACATCCGTTGCTGGGAAACTCAGATTCCAGGTGACCTACGGTCACGGGTAGTCTAGTGTTACATTAATTTTCACCCCCGTGAAGTTGTGACCCCTATATTTTCCATATAAAATAAATGTTTTTACTATAATTATTTTTTTTTTTCTAGATATGAAATTGTGACAATGAGAATATTAAAATGTAATTTTTCTGTTAATGGGGAAAATGGAAAATAAGAGTGAATATTTATTTTATGAGTGCTGTGTATTAAGTCTATAAAATTGTGCACAAAGTATATAAAGCGCATTAAGTAATCATCGTATTCATTTTCAATGAATAGCAGATGAGCGACAATCTTTCAATAGAGATATAGCAATAACCATTTTAGCCATTTTGAAATGTGGCGCAAATTGGCAATATGACGTAATGTCTTTGCCGAACAATTATTATTTTCGTTTTTTTCCATTGGTTAATATAGCTACTCATATAAAGATTCTAAAAGTTTCGTAAAGAATATTTGTCATGGATTTCGATTCTTTTTAGTCAAGTTGAGCAGTTATAAAACCCTGGATTTTGGGAAAAATTCAGTGTTTGTTGGATGTCACTGAACTCCACGACACTCACTCTTTTGAGACATCGGTAATTTTCATGCCATGTCTAAGTTAATCACAAGTCTATTTTGATTTGTTGGTTAATGTATTAGCTAGAATTGAGAAATTAGTTAATGAAATTATAGTCGTTCTTCTTCACGAGAAAGTTATCTTTCCTACTGTAATAATATAAAATGTTATATTCATATAATAAAACTAATTAAAGAAAATGTTTCTCTTCACGTTTGTTTTTCAACTGAGCATAAATAAGTATGCATTTCTGTAATCCTTAATTTATGTTTTCTTATAGCGGTTTAAAGAACACAAAGAAAATATTTAACATACATGTCGTTAATATTCATAGCGTTTCATGCGTGTATGTCTCTATGACGTTATAACTGTAGTTAGGGTTTTAGGTATAATGATAACACTTGAGTATAAGTGACGTTGAATCATTATATTCTCCCTTACTCAGAGAAAAGCCAAATAAAATAATATACCTGAGAGAAAGCTTAAGGTTAAAACAAAAGCCGCCATAGAGACCACAACAGATTACACTTTCAGGTTTTTTGGATGAAATTCTCAGGAATAACCCAATAGGTTTACCATTTAATGCCATGAAAATTCACAGGTCCCGCTAATAGATTAATAAGTTTCGTGTTATAACATCTACAACTCGGATTTCATCCAACACTCGATCTAACAACCCAAATATTTGTTATGGTCACTGGTACAATAAACACACTGTACACTATTGATCTATTATGTATAGAAAGTCGTGAGGGCCATATTTCCTTTATCCTGTTGTTTTATTCCCTAATAACTTAGTTTCATGCGGCATTAAGTCATTGATATCTCTCATCAGATGTCGGAGAAGCATTCAAGCCGTTCGTAATAAAATGACTCGATGGAGTTGTAGTTCTACCTCATTTTACAATTTAAGAACAGTTATTCTGGTCAAAGTTCATCCCTGTATCTTTTTGGAAAGTCTCAACTCGGCTTAGGGTTTCCTTCATATCTTCCTCATTTTTGGCAAATATTTTCAGATCATACACAAAATGAAATTGCATTAGAAAGGGGTTTCTGTCTTCCTGTCGATTAACCGCATAGCCTTCAGATATTCTCAACGAAGAGGACGAGGCCACACTGAAAGTATAAATGGCATCAGAGAGACACTGTCCTCTTGAAATAGTCATTACAACAGCCTATCTTATCAGTGAGAATAGAACCACTCAAAGTTCGAAATGGTAGCCCAGAACGACGTCAGCTTGTATATGGCCTTGATAATGGTATTTAAAATTGTAGCAGGTCAAAGTTCATCGATGAGTGAGAGTAGACTTCACCGTTCTCGTAATCCGGATAGACTATGTAAGGGCGAAACCTGTTCTAAAATTAGGGAGAATTAGCACATAAAAACAATACTGTGACACATGGCTAATTTTGGAAAATGTGCTCCACTTCTTCCCCTGTTAGCTACGCCAGAGAGACTATGACCAGATTCCTCCTAAAAAGATGGTCAACAGGTGCACAAAGTCTTCCCAGATGCTTGTTCAACTCTGATATTATCACACTTTCGCAGTCACCTGGCACTTAATGGTTCATACAGTTTGTATAAATGTTACACCTGAGATTCTAACAAGCAATTAATCAGCAGTTTATCGCCATGTGATCGATATTATTTTTGAGTATCTTTTTTTTCTTCTACCAGTGCAATCAATTGGTATGTTTACTTCTCTGTTGTAAGTTTGATGGTAAAAGTCAATAAGTTACCTACATAGAAAGGCAGTTTTGTGTTCTACCATCCAACAATCAATTCTGTTTTTGCTGCGTTCCTGTCTTCAATTTTGTTACTATCACAAAATTCCCACCATTGATCCCTTGGTTTCAGTTTAAATCAAAGGCAATAATTCCATCATATCATTTCATAAATCCTGCAATCTGAATCAAACCCTTTACTTCTCACCAGATTTTCCTTCCCAATGAACGACCCCCTACTTTCCTGTGAACAAGTATCTGTGACATTCATTGATTGACCCCCCTCATATCTCATTGAGCAACTGATTGGTTGCGATGTAATTATTGGTTAATTAATTTATTCTCAGCTCCTCTTCCTGCTACCACGTTTCTACTCTCAGCTCTCCGCTCCTCTTCCAGACTAATTCATTTATACTCATTTCATCTGTCTGTAGACATTGTTTCCATTTTATTTTTCGGCGGACTTGGTTGGTGTGGTGAGGGTTACTCATTTGTTTGTTGGTGTGTAATAAGCAACAGAGCATAACTGATCAATAATTCCGTAGATCAACAATCTATTGTTTACCTTGTTCTTTTTTATTACATCCGCCTTCCTTAAGGAAGAGGTATTTTTAAAGTCATGTTATTATTCTGTCCGTGGACAAGATTCTCAAGAACCACTGGATGGATTCGCATGAAACTTTCAGGGATGTTTGGCCTCGTGACTGGCACGAACTTCATCTGTTGACTGATGAGTATAACAGAAGGCTGCGTCTTCGTATCACGTCGGGCCATCAATTTATGTAGTGGGAATATATATCAGTTCCAGGTGGTCTATGTGGCGTGTATGTTATTACAAGATTTCATAAGAGATCATGAATAAATTCAAGAACTATTTTACTACGTAAAAATGTATTTTATTTAATGGTCGTTGATGATCATAATCAAAATGTAGAATCTAGTTGAATGAAAATCTATGCAAGACAGATCAGAGATAGGAAATATGGAAATAACAGCTAAGGGATGGTTTTCAGCCATGTGGCGCAGAGAAACAGACGGACATAGAAATGACGTGAATGGCTCTACGTCTAATCGACTGAGAAGTGAGAGCAGGGTTAGCAAGCTTTTTTTATTAATGGAACGCTAGATATTCTAGAAACTTCCAAGAGAAATGCTAAGCTTCTTGAATAATAAAGAATCCGCTCTCGTGGCACAGATGTTTCCAGAACTTCAGTGAAGGGAGATTACTCTATAAACCTTCTTGCAAGGGACATCATTCAACTATTTAGCTACATAGACCATTACATATATATACATATATGAGAGAGTGAGAGGGGAGGACGGAGCTGAGTGTCGTGACTGTGAGAATGTCCTGAACCAGCAATATTATTATTAGTAGTAGTATTATATTATACAATGTAGTTAATAATCCATAAAGCACTCTGAAGTACTTTTGATTTTACCAAAGAATATCAAATAACTTGATAAGCATCTCCGGCATAGACATTAATTGTTTCGATAATTTTATCAAACATGGTTATTGTTAACCTACGGTTTGTGTTTATTATAGACAAAAATTTAGGTATAATAGACGTCATCAATATCAAAGTAATCATTGTGAATGCTAATAAGTCCACGTCTTCTCGACTTATTATATTGTTGCAAGCAAAGAAAAAAGATACGATTAGAAACAGTTTTATAATGGATTTACCAATCTCGTATCTCAATGGAAAATGATGGTTAACAATTGTCTTGAACAGCTTGGCATTTATGAATTCCTCTCCATATTTTACCTGAACCAATCTTGGACAAACGGTTTGGGTGAGTTTTTATAGACTGAACTATAACTGATTGATACTGCTTATAATGGCTTTCACAATTGCAACGGTATACACGAAAACATGGCAACAAACCATACGTCCCCGACATTATCAGGTTTAGCAAGAACCGTAACAGCTATCGTAAATATGTAATTGCAAAGAATTTGGAAACTTGTAAGAAATATAGATTGAATAAAGAGCCCATAATATATAAAATGGAAACGATAGAATAGTAAAAAGTACAGCAGCAATCTCGAAAATATGATTATTATTCCTATAGAGTGAGAAAAAATAAACTTTGGAATAGCTGAAAGGTAAAGTTGAAATCAAATAAACAATTGGCATTCCATAATAAACGAGGCACAGAAATAATTCACAGACAGAAAATACAGCAAATAAAATTGTAATGGAAACAAAGAACCAAAGTGTAATGAATTTCCAGAAAATATTTCTCTCGTAGTAATATAACCAAATTTTCTTTATACGATTAATCCAAGTATAAATTATTAAATACCAGATGGAAGATTATTAAATGCCAGATGGAAGATTGCAAAGATAAAGCATTGTACAAGTACTTGAGAATGAATGAAACTGAAAATAGGTGGATAAAGAAAAGAATGAATGGAAAATTTCATAGGGATATTGAAAATAAGACAGACAGAGAAAAAGATGGCTTTGGATTACTAAAAGTGATTTAAAACCGAGAACAGAGACTCTAATCTGTGCTGCCTAAGAGCAAGCATTAAAAACCAATTGCATCAAATACAGAATAGACAACACTGCATAAAGTGATAAGTACAGAGTTTGTAAACAAAATGGTGAACCGTATGGCGTATTACCAGTCAAAGAGCGCCAGTAACCCATAAAGAATATAAGAGAATTCATGAAAATAGAGCAAAGATTGTCCATTGGACACTTTGCAACAGGTATAGACTCGACAAAGTAAAACAGTGGTATAAATATAAACCCGAAATCATCATCGAAAATGATAATGTAAAGATCCTGTGGGATTTTGATTGAGTGCGACAATGAGATAGAGGATAGGAAACCAGAAATAGTCTTAATTGAGAAAGAAAGCAAACGATGCTGGATCATAGATATAGCGTGCCCAGCTGACAAGAAGTTATGCGATAAAGAAGAAAGAAAGTCGATATATATAACAGGTTAGCTTGGGAGGTTAAGCTGTTGTGGTCGATGAAAAAGGTGGTAGTAATATCAATAATTGTTGGACCCTGGGAAAAGTGAGTAAAAATCTTGAGAAATATATGAAACAAATCGGGCTGCAATAAGGGCGGAGCACTTGTAGAAAACAGCACTGCTTGGAACCGATCGAATATTCCAGATGGTGCTCAAAAAATAAGGGGTGTTACCTTAGTTCAGTGGACAGCTGACACCGTAGTACATCTCCAGCATTAGAAGCTGTGCAAAGACAACAAAATAATAATAATAATGATAACGATGATGATGATAAGAAGAATAAGAATAATAGGCCAAACATTGTATGGAAGGACTTCAGGTAAAAATAATGCCTACTCTTTGATATGATTGTCTCAATCGACATAAACGTATCTGTCAAGACCTACCAACAACTCAGCAAGTATAAAGATCTTGAAAAAAGAAACTGGCAAAATGTGGAACCTCAAGATATTATCACAAACAACACATGAATGTCGAAAGCCTGGCTAGATTATAAAAATGCTTTTGATATTCTACAACATAGCTGGATTACAAAATGACTAGAAATGTATAAAATAGCACCGACTCTGCAAAACGTCTTGTCTGTAAGTATGAGATCATAGAGAATAATACTGACTTTTAACAGTGACAATGAATTTCTCAATGCTGGAGTTGTAAGAATTTCATGTGGCATTTTCCAAAGTTACTCACTATCACCACTCCTCCTGTGTCTAGCCTTAATACCTCTCTCTAAATTGCTCAATGATGTACAATATGGGTATAAAATGTTTGATAAAAATATAAATCATCTCTTTTACATGGTTGATTTAAAGTTCTTTGGAAAAACTTACTAACAACTACAAGGTTTACTAGCAATTGTTAAACAATTCAGTGATGACGTCAGGATTCAATTTGGCTTCGATAGATGTGCAAAAGCTACTTTTATGAAAGGCAAAATGACAGAAACATCCAACGTTAATCTTCACCAGCAGAATATCATAAAGGAGTTAGAGTCAGCGGAGAGCTAAAAATACTTAGGGATATTTGAAGGTGATGGAATAAAACATTCAATGATGAGGGAAATGAACAGAAGAGAATGTTATCGCAGGGTAAAAGCAATACTCAAGACAGAGCTAAATGCAAGAAACAGGATCAAAGCGATCAATACTTTAGCCATACCGGTCGTGACTTATAGTTTCAATATCATTAACTGGTCAATCACTGGAATCTGTAATCTTGACAGAAAAATCTGAAAATTGTTGACAATGCATAGAATGCATCACCCTAAGGAAGATGGACTTTTACAGCTGGAATTAGCAATGAAAATTGTCACAATTGGCCTCAACACCTACCTGGAAAACTCTGATGACTGGATGTTAAAACTTGTCTTAAAGCATGAAAACAAGAAAGCATCATACTGAGTAACAAAACAGGCAAAGGATTGTCTAAGTGAATTCCTAGTACAACAAATCCCAGAAACAAGCACAGAAAAAGCTAAGCGTATGAAGACCCGTGCTAAAACTGCTTTCTTAGATATTCTTACGGATAAATGGCCTCTCAGTGGTAAATACCAAAAGGGAGCTAATAATGCCGGTATTGACAAAGCCATTACTCATGAATGGTTAGTGTCTTCTGGCTTAAAATCAGAAACAGAAGGCTTTATCATAGCAGCCCAAGATCAATGTCTACCTAAAGGAACTACCAGGCCAACATATTAAAGAATAGCAGTAGCCCAACATGTCGTGTATGTAAACAACAAAATGAAACCATTGATCTATGTCCAGTCTTCTTGCGCCTACAGAGTATCCCAACAGGCATAATAGAGCAGCACAGTATATTCACTGGGTAATTTTCAGAACCTGGACCTGCCCCATGATAAAAACTGATGGGAACACAAACCACCTCCAATGCTTGAAAATGATCACATCTCACTCCTCAGGAAAGTCACCGTTCAAACTGACAGAAAAATAGATGCGAATAGGCCAGACATCATATTGAAAGACTTCAGACAAAAATCATGTTCGGCAATAAACTCACGCGTAGTCACAGTAGTTTCGGTATGGCGCAGGAATCATGTTCCAATCGACATATAGGTATGTCATACTTACCAGCAACTCAGCAAAAAGCAAAAGTTAAGATCTTGAAACAGAAATTGGCAAAATGTGGAACCTCAAGACTAAAACAATACCTGTTGACATAGGTGTCCTAGAAATGATAGCAAAAGGGGCTGATTCCTACCTAGCTCTGATATCAGGAAACCCCAAATAGCAGAAATTCAGATGATAGTGCCTATGGGAACAGCCCATATCCTACATAAGGTACTGTCTATGTAATCTCAAATGTTAAAACACTCATAATTTTCTTATGTTTTCTTAAACATTCTCTAGAAGAATACTTTGTGCAAAACCAAATATGTGACACACTAAGCATAATACTTCAAACTTGTTGTCTCTCGAAATCTCTGGGTGAGACTTGGAGTCAACTTGTACAAATACAAAGTAAAAGTCAAACATATAATAATAATAATAATAATATAATAATAATATAATAATAATATAAATCGCTACATAGATAAGACATAAAAATATCTATAAACATCTCAAAGTTTTAGTAAACATAGAAAGTAATAGAAAAGGTGTACAGATTTTTGGGGGAGAGCTGTTAAATTGCCATCCTGTCGTATTTCGTAAATTTATATATCTTAGTTATGCTAGGTCCTCTCAAAATTTAGATTTCTATACATAAATTCGTCCATACGCTAGAATTTTGGCTAGCTTAACTGCCTGCTACCCCTTCGTCTCCTCTCTCGCGCCTTTACCTTTCCACAGATCATAACCCAACTTTGTTTTCTGTAGTATTTCAATCAAGAGAATATCAGTGGGGGGGACACTGTTCTCCTGGAAGATTCTTCTCCTGATTTTCACCTCTTCGATGATGATAAAGATGTAGTTCAGACTATCAAAATGTGCTGCGATGGCGATGAGACGAGGAAGGCTTGCCAGAACAGAAGGCATATGGCTACCAAGTGGTGAAACGATGAACGCAGTTCAACCACCTCACCAACTATAAATACCCGAGAATACTTGATGCGGATGGACTCAAATACCACGACATGAAGGAAAAGACAAAAAGAGAGTACATGCAGAGAGTGAGAAACTATTGGCCTCAAAACTGCACACCAGAAACAAAAACTTCGGCAATAAACACATAGTCACAGTATTTCGGTATGGCGCTGGAATCCTGAAGTGGACACAGGATGAGCTAAAGGAGATGGACAGGAAGTCAAGAAAGCTCCTGACGATTTATGAAGCCCATCATCAATGTGCAGACATTGATCGTCTATACATGAAGAGAGTAAATGGAGGAAGAGGACTGATAGTTATGGAAGACTGCGTGCGTATCAAACTTGAGCGCTTAATGAGATATTAAGCCCAAAGTAAGGAAACCTTCATAGCGACAGTTAGGAACGAGTGAGTATTGATAGCAGTGAGAAAAGGGAAAACAAAGGAAGAAGTACCAAAAGGGACATGAGGAAGAATTACGCAAGAAGGGACTACACAATCAATTCCATGTAGCCACAACAGAAGTTGCTGGGAAAAGTAGGTGGGATGGGTTGATGAAAGGAACCCTAAAAAAAGAGACCGGCAGCACAAGACCAAGCTTTGGCCACGAACTGAAGGGTCAACCTAGGAATGAGCAAGTGTCTCTTTTGTGCCGAATCTGCAACAGAGAAGGAATGCTTAAGATTTGCCCACAAACCACTAGAAGTCGTGGCGATACTACCAGGTAGTGAAAGTGCTACATTGAAAAGTGGGGGCTAGAGAGAGGAAAGACGTGGTATGAGAACAAACCGCAGGGAGTGGCGGAGACGGAGACTAACAAAATCCTTTGGGATTTCCCAATCCAAACAGATCAGGTACTACTGCATAATAGACCGGACTTACAGTAGTGGACAAGATGCACCACGTATGCTCTACAGTTGAAGTTGCATGCCCACGAATAGTCAATAAGGAAGGTGAAAAGATAGATAGACAGATAGATAGATAATAGATAGATAGATGATGGATGGATGGATGGATGGATGGATGGATGGATGGATGGATGGATGGATGAGATAGATAGATAGATAGATAGATAGATATAGATATAGATAGATAGATGGAGATAATAGATAGAGATGGATAGATAGATAGATAGATATGATAGATAGATAATAGATAGATAGATAGATAGATAGATAGATAGATAGATATAGATAGATAGATAGATAGATAGATAGATAGATAGATACAATCATCTCTTGTAATATAATGCCAGGCTTTGGAAAATGGTGAAGACGATAGTGCCAATTATTGTTGGTTCCTTGGGAACAGTATCAGAAGGCATTAAGAGGAAAAATAGGAAATTGGTATAGAGTGTCCAGTAAACTGTTACAAAACGTTGGCCTCCTTGGCATGACCAGAATAATCAGGAAAATTATTAGCTGAAATGAACGAATAGCATGGTAGCGTAGGTTGGGTAATAAGGCCGCTACGCATGCAAGACTCCACAAAACCTGTGACAATGAGCAAATAAAATGATAATACCAATGGGAGCAAACAAATTTGTAGCCTTAATTCCTGGAATCCTAAAGTAAGTGAATCACAAATGACCATACACATAGTGACCTCATATATATTACGTAAATTCCTCTCAATGTTATTGCAGTAGTATTCATTCGGCTTGTATTATGAAATTTTAAAAGAAATTTTTTAGATATATTTATTTATAACACACGGACATCAATTTGTTTACAACTGCAAATTCGGCTTTAGGTGAGGTTATATTTTCACATAATTATGTCAGCAAATATTACACGATTTACTAGAAATAATTATGCGATTATCAGAAATAGCAATATCAGTCAACACTTTAATCATTTTAATTACATCAGCAATCATGGGAATGCATCAATTAGGAAATTACGAAAACTGGAACTTATATAGGATACAAGATAAAAATTTGGGTAAATGGATACAAAGTATTTCTAAATACAGAAAATTAATAATAATCCTTTCAACTGGAAGCACAAGGCTCAAATTAGTACCAGTGCATAACTGCTACTAATTTTATCATGCCCGAAAGGATGAAAGGCAAAGTCAACCTCGGTGGAATGTGAACTCAGAACGTAACAGTAGATGAAAAACACTAAGCATTTGGTCCGGCGTGCTAACGATTCTGCTAGCTCGCCGCCTTAATAATACAAGTAATTATTAATAATGATATAATAATAATAATATATTAGTTAACGATAAGCATCCTTGTCCCCAAAACATTCTGTTTCCTGCTTCATTTCACATTCTGATTCCTGCTTCTCACATATACACAAGTCAGTGTCCAATGTAACTTTTCATCTTATAAAGCTTATGTCAATCCCGGCTCAACTGCGCTGATTGTTACATTTTATAAATCTACTAATCTGAATGTTTCAAGGTAAAATTACCTTTTCGCACTATCCATTGCTTTCACCCTCCGCTTCTTAGCACCCTGTCTGTCTGTCTGTCTGTCTCTCTTTCTCTCTCTCTCTCTCTCTCTCTCTCTATATATATATTATATATATATATATATATATATATATATATATATATAATATATATAATTTTGAAAAAAATCACCTTTTATCAATTCAAAATCAACAATTAAATTACACCATCTAATTACATATATGTAATTTTTCTAGATGATGTAATTTAATTGTTAATTTTTTAATAAATTTGAATTGATAAAAGGTGTTTTGTTTTCTAATTTTTTATATATATATATTATATTTTGTGAAATTTGATTTAGTATTTTCAAATTGAGTTTTTCCTGTAAGTTAGGTAGGAATATTCCCTCAAATATTATTATTATTATTATTATTATATACATATATATATATATATATATATATATATAAGAAGGTATTGTTATTCGCTTGAAGCATTGTATATTGTTTGTAAAATATAATGTGACTTGAATGGCACAACAATGCACTAAACTAACAATGTTACAATTTATCATCCATAGTCTGATATAATATTTGGAATATCAAAATTCCTAGGGATTAGCAGTGACTCATGAATTCCTAGGGATAACTGAAGAAGGAATTTCTATATTCCGAAATATTATATCAGACTATGGATGATTTAATTATAGCAGTTATTATAGTCCATTGTTGTTATTATGGTGTTGTGCCATTCAAGACACACACACACACACACACATATATATATATAATATATTATATATATATATGTGTGTATGTATGTATGTATGTGTGTATGTATGTATGTATATATATATATGTGTGTGTGTATGTATGTGTGTGTATATGTATATATATATATATGCATGTATGTATGTATATAAAGGAATACAAAAAAAGGGACAAGGACGCAAAACATCCAGACAGATGATACGAAAAAGAGACAAGAATAAAAGGACGGGTCATCTCAAGTGACATACCATGCATAAGAAAATACCATAATTAATAATTAAGAATGCTACAAGTATCACCAGCACGCTAGAAATGGCAGTCAGAAGACAACTATAACCACAAAACAATTATTTCGTTATTGGGACAGGGACTCATTGCCCCGTTTTCAATTAATATGTGTCAGAGAAATTTTTTGGTTGTAGTCGTATTGCTCTTAGCACTCTTAATTATTCTTTTCTACTCTAGGCACAAAGACCGAAATTTTGGGGGAGGCAGCCAGTGGATTAGAATAACCCCACCATGCAACTGGTACTTAATTTATAGACCCTGAAAGGATGAAAGGTGAAGTCGACTTCGGCGGAATTTGAACTCAGAACATAGCGGCAGACAAAATACCTATTTCTTTATTACCCACTAGGGACTAAACATAGAGGAGACAAACAAGGAAAGACAAACGGATTAAGTCGATTATATCGACCCCAGTGCGTAACTAGTACTTATTTTAATCGACCCCGAGAGGATGGAAGGCAAAGTCGACCTCAGCGGAATTTGAACTCAGAACGTAACGGCAGACGAAATACCTATTTTTTTACAACCCACAAGGGGCTAAACACAATGAGGACAAATGGATTAAGTCAATTATATTGACCCCAGAGAGTAAGTGGTACTTATTTAATCGACCCCGAAAGGACGGAAGGCAAAGTTGACCTCGGCGGAATTTGAACTCAGAAACGTAACGGCAGACGAAATACCGCTAAGCATTTCGCCCGGCGTGCAAACGTTTCTGCCAGCTCGCAGCCTAAGCACCCTAAATTATGTATATGTGTGTGTGCGCGCACCATTCATTTTTGATATTATTTACACCTGACATTGAATTTTGTCAACATTTAATCATTTAAACATCGTTCTCTACTTCGTAATTTTAAACCCTGTTAAAATCGCTTTGTTTTCTATACATTTGTATCATTGATAAACAAAATATTGCTGAAACTAGTTTGGAATAAATAAATAAATTTATTTAAAAACAATTACAAGTTTTTCAAATTCTGGTGCGTTTTCACAAACATCTTCTCCTCTATTTCTTCCTGCAAGAAATACACCTCTTCTTTCCATATGTATAAATATATATCATCATCATCATCATCATTTAGCGTCCGCTTTCCATGCTAGCATGGGTTGGACGGGTCAACTGGGGTCTGTGAAGCTGGAAGGCTTCGTCAGGCCCAGTCAGATCTGGCAGTGTTTCTACGGCTGGATGCCCTTCCTAACGCCAACCACTCCGCGAGTGTAGTGGGTGTTTTTTACGTGCCACCTGCACAGGTGCCAGACAGAGCTGGCAAACGGCCATGAACGGATGGTGCTTTTACGTGTCACTGGCACGGGGCCAGGCGATGCTGGCAACGGACGCGAACGGATGGTGCTTTTACGTGCCACCGACACAGGGCCAGACAGAGCTGGCAAACGGCCATGAACGGACGGTGCTTTTACGTGTCACCGGCACGGGGGCCAGCCGAGGCTGGCAACGAACACGAACAGATGGTGCTTTTACGTGCCACCGACACGGTTGCCAGACAGAGCTGGCAAACGGCCACGAACGGACGGTGCTTTTACGTGTCACCGGCACGGGGCCATATATATATATTTATATAAAGCTGAAGTTGTCTGTGTGTGGCAGGTTTGGTAGCCTTCAACTAACACTATCTCCTCCAAGACCCTGCGGCGCAAGTTGACCAATATTGAGAGTATGATAGAAGAAGGCTTGCTCTACCTTCCGTAGAAGATAAAATTCAAATCGGACCATGTTAACACCAAAAATTATTTACATCAAAAAGGTGCTTTTTTTTCTATGAAAATACCTATTTTTTTACGTCTTTTTGACTGCTTTGTCGCCATTTGTCGGTGTATTTCAACCAGAAAAATGTTCACTTAAAGAGAATAACAAGCTACATCATGGAAAAATTTTTACTTTTCAAAAATTCCAATTCTAAAGGGTCGAAACAAACCTGAGCAACGCCGGGCGATACTAATAGTATATATATATATATATATATATGTACTAGATGACCACATGCCGTCCATAATGATGGCTAATTGTAGTATTTTATATACAAATAAGGTACAAAGTAAGGTACATAATAATCACACATACAAACTCCCTTTGTACACGCACACACACACACACACACACAGATGAACGCTATTTTTTTCACCCCTTCCTTCCTTATTCAACTATCACTCCTTCCTTTCTTTCATTGCTATTACTTTCTCTCACTCCCTCTCAGTCAGAGTTCTTACTCTCACCACTTCTTCACTGAATTACTATTTTCTCTCCTCTCCGCGTCCGACGTGATTCTGGACAAATATACAAAACACTACGCTCATTATTATATTAGGATATATATTATATATATATATATATATATATATTTTACTTGTTTCAGTAAATATGACTAAGGCCATGCTGGAGCACCGCCTTTAGTCGAGCAATCAACCCCAGGACTTATTCTTTGTAAGCCTAGTACTTATCCTATCTCTCTTTTGCCGAACCGTTAAGTTACAAGGACGTAACCACACCAGCATCGGTTGTCAACGATGTTGGGGGGGGATAAACACAGATACATAAACATTTACACACACACACATACACATATATATGTGTATATATATATATATATATATATATATATATATATATATTCGACGGGCTTCTTTCTGTTTCCGTCTACCAATCACTCAAGGCTTTGGTCGGCCCGAGGCTATAGTAGAAGACACTTGCCCAAGGTGCCACGAAGTGGGACTGAACCCAGAACCATGTGGTTGGGAAGCAAGCTTCTTAACACACACACACACACAGACACACACACATACTCACACGCACACACATATTTGCATATATGATAGTAGCCGACTCGATTTCAAGTAGAGCCATTTCCTGATTTATTTATGCCCTAGAATATCATCAATGAGCTGCACGAATGTGATCTTTGAGGCCTGCCAAAGACTTGCATGTTTGTTAACAATTAGCGCAAGAAAACTTGGTAATTGTATAGTTTACATCTCCATGAACTTTACTGTGCCTCTTCAAGCCACTTTTCAATCTGCATACTTTATGACAGAGGATGCATTCGAAATCTTTTGTCCATCTATAATCAATGCGCGGTTGTGCCATGTGGGATTTCATGTGGCTCTTAACCCAGCCTTACTAAGACAACTCTTTCCACGTTCATCCCCATGTATGATGACCACGTCATCAATGTTTGTTAGAATATCATTCCTGTCACTTTGTTTCATTTTTCTTTGATCTTGCCATGCTCCATTCTCTTTCTTTCAAATTCATTTTTGCCTTCATACGAAATTTTTTCCATTTTCTTGGCAATGCGCTAAATCTTCACAGTTGTCAATTGGAACGTTTATCTTATTCAATCCTGACTTCAGACAATCTTTGTACCACATCTTTGGTTTGTGGGACGGCGCTTACCTGTCACCAATTCTCCGTAAAAAAGCTGTTTAGGCATTCTGTTGTTTGTCATTCTCGCTAGTGTTCACTCCATCTCATCTGTACTGCAATAGCAAAGCTTCAATACTGAAGCATTTCCCTCTTCAAGCCTCTTCATCGTCACTCACAAACATTTTCCAGCTGATCCTCAAAATCCTTCTCAGACATTGTTGATGAAAACGTTCCATAAGTTTTAAGTGCTTACGATACCAGTCCAGGTTTCCCAAGCATTCAACAAAGAGGTTAAGATACATGTATTGTATACCTTAATCTTGTCGCATGTCTAGACCATAGGCGGTCTTCTAATTTGCCAAAAGCAAAACTGAATTTCTGAATGCGTAGTGACACTTCATCATCAAGATTCGCTGATGTGTTAATGTATATCATCATGTTTTACCCCGTTCGTGACAGAGATAGGCTCCGACATAAATACACGTTATGTTATTTTTGCATTATCTCAAATGGAATACCCACAAATCTTATTGATTGAAATCCCAATAACTGAACTATTATTAATTTATATTATTATATATTTTTTATATTTCTATATAAATATATATTATAATCACGACGCCACTGCACGATATGGTGATGTTGAATACACGGTATATATATTCTCCAGATTAAAATGCATATAATGTTTAAGAGTGTGTACCTGGTCAATTTGGAAATTCGTTTTCCCACATTATTCAAATATATACTTACACCACACACATATATATATATATATAAATAGATCGTTAGCCACTGCACACATTTTTTTCTCTCCTTGTTTTTGTGTATCCTTTTCTGTAGAAGAGCGTAGGCTCGAAACATACAAATCTTTTTCTATTCCTAACCGTTATATTAATACATTTGTTTGTTTTGTACACCACCTGTCTTTGTTTTTTTGTTTTTTTTGCAAACTCTCCCCATATATATATATATATATATATATATATATATGTATGTATAAATAGATATGTATATGTATAACACACAGCAAGCAAAAAACCAACAAAACACAACATACGAAAACTAGACGAAAACATAACAAATGGGAAACTGGACCAGATCAAGACACATGCAATAGTCGCAGCTGATTTCTCTTCCGTCAATGGCCGGCATGTCCTAACAGTTTCGCGCTTTTTAACATTGCTTTCGTCTAAAATTTTTATAACTATTTATTTATTTTATATTCATACATTTATATTTTCATTTCAAATATCATATCACTTGATTCAGCAGTGATGTTAATTTTGCTCTTTTGATTAAAATTATATAATTCTTGAACTAGGAAACAACACATTCCATACAAGATCTGTCATTTCTTGTGCTCCAATAAATTAAATAATCAACAAACCTGGAAATGTTAAAGATAGATAATTAGGGGTGTGGAAAATGCAAAATACAACTAAAATATCCAGACATTATATTTATATTTAAAATTGAAAAAAAAAAAAAATTTACTTTCAGTTTTATAATGAATATTTTCTGTTTGAAATATCTATGGAGTAATGAACCTAAAATGAATCTTCATTGTTTTATGTATTCTATTTTCTTTTTATTACAGATAACGAATATGGCTGCCATGCAGACGACAATAACAGCAACCAGTTCTCTTATTCTTTCAATCATTCTTATTATCACACTGACATCACTAAACATCGATGCGAAGGAACTCGACAATGCTTGTGAAATTAAAATCCCTCCCAATGTCAGTGAGATTTATCTCGTTTAGTAAAATTGGAAAAAAGGGTTTTCAATTTTGAATTCCATTTATCAAACAAGACACTGATGACCTTCTTAATCCTGTACCATTGGATTATTTTGCAAACGCGAGACAATTTACCTGGATTCCAGACGAACCAGACGGTTTAATAGCATATAAAAATTTCTACTATGATTTTTCAATTTACTCTTTGAATTTGTTAGTGTCTATATTGCTTATCCAAGAATTAATATCGATATAAAATGTAGAAAACAAAATATTCACAGACGCGAATAATATATTTGATTTTCAAGGATTGAAGAAACTCGTATTTATCGATAAATTGCAAATGGGAAAATCAGGATACATGTGTTTTTTTGTAAATTTGTCTCAGAACATGAAGAAGAACAGCCCTCACGCATATGAAGCTTGCAGTAGAATTGGTATAAATCGGGAGATAGTGAAGAACTATTGCTGTAAACTCTATAAAACGAAAGTAATCTTTATCACCCCAAATCTATTTGTTTAGGAAATAATATTGAAAATAGTATGTTTGTCAATTATGAAATATTGTTGGAACAGTTTTGTGGATATTTTTCCCATTGCTTATTAGTTTTGTTTCAAAAAGCCAAATTACCTTCATATTACTATCGAAACACAATGCCATACGAATCAGAATGGATCAATGGAAAACATAGTATTTACAGTTTCTCTCATTTTCTGTCTTGCTTATTTTGTTTCCATTATTCTTCTTTCTTTGCCTCAAGACTAAGAAGATTCTTTTGCATTATGTTTTTTCTTTCAGTAATTCTCTGGATCTTTTGATGTATTACTTCTTTTATATGAAACAACAAAAATATTTATACAAGACCGCATACCATTAGGTTTTCGTGCCCTAATATTAGGAATTCCAGAAAGTTATGAAAAATACAGGTGGCTTCTCGGGGGTCCCTTTTTGTGGTTCATCGGCTACATATTTTTCAACTGTATTCTCTTCGTTCTTCCCAGTCGTTTAAGTGAGACTCTCGCATATTATACATTACATCAAAGATCCACTTGCACGTTTCTCATTCAAAATATCAGATTATTAGAGAAATATGGCAGCTTAAATATTCTACAGAACAGGATTATGATCTACTTTATGCAATAATGAAAGCTAATATTTCTACTGCTTTAAACCAAATTTCTGGCATTTAATAGTTTATACTGGATTACCGTATAAGAAAATTTGGTTATATTACTACAACAGAAATATTTTCTGGAAATTCCTATTGCTTTGGTTTTTTATTGCGATCACAATTTTATTTGCTATATTTTCTGTCTGTGAATTATTTCTGTGCCTCTGTTTATTACGGAATCCCAATTGTTTATTGGATTTTAACTTTACCATTAAGTTATTCCAAAGTTTATATTTCCCACTCTATCTGAGTCCCAATTATATTTTCAAGATAGTTGCTGTACCTTTAACATTTCTATCGTTGCCATTTATATATCATGGGCGATTTGTTCAATCTACATATTTCTTGTAAGTTTTCAAATCTTAAGCAACTACATATTCACCATAGCTATCGTAGTACTTGCTAAACCCGATTGTGTAGGTTACATATGGTTTCTTGCCATGTTTTTCGTTATGGTTTGCAATTGTGAACGCCTTTCTAAAGCGGTATCAGTCAATAATATTTCAGTCTATAAAATTCACTAAAATGTTCCGTCCAAATTTAGTTCAGAAAAATACGGAGAGGAATTCATAAATGCTAAATTGCTCAAGACAATTGTTAGCCATCATTTTCCTTTGAGATACGAGATTGGTAAATCCATTGTGAAACTGTTTCTAATCGTATCTTTCTTCTTTGCTTGCAACAATATAATATCGAAATGATCTGACTTATCAGTTTTCACAAAGATTACTTTGATATTGATGACTTCTTGATACCTAAATTATTGTCAATATTAATATTAAATTTGATTTTGCCATTTCTCTCTCAGACAACTTATTGATACAATTAATATATTCGAAGATGAGAATGCGCCACAGACCAGTGTGTTAATTTCTAATATTTGTGGTAAATAAAACTGTTAAACCTTTTTAGTAATTTGTTTGAATTATTTAATCACATTGTATAATTTAATAATAGTGATCTGCATTAGTCTATACAAAAAACGGATATAAATACCTATAAAGAATCATACAGGCTCGGCCATATCGGGAGTTCAGCTGAAGTGTGTGGATAATTACGAGTACCTTGGCAGCACAATCTCCCCCAATGGATCACTTGACATAGAAATTTCACCCAAAATCCCCGAGGCCAGCCAGGTATTTAGAGAGACTGAAAGTGAAAGTACTCCAGCAGAAAGGCATCAGACTGTCAACAAAGTTTAAGGTCTACAAGGCTGTAGTTGTCTCTAAACTGCTCTTTTGGTGAGAAGCATAGAACCCATGCCGCCGGCACATCAAACAGCCAGGACATTTTCGCACAAGGACCATAGGCATTTGCTGATAAGACAGGATGGCAGACCACGAAGTGCTGCAAGGAACTCGCTCATGAAGCTTTGAGTCCATATTACACTGCACTGGCCATGTTATCAGATTAATTGCTTCGGCTGAGATTAAATAATATAAATTGTCCTATTGTAAAAAAACGAATTGTATATGGCGAGCTCACGTACAGTTCACACAAACAAAGAAGGCCTTAACTGAAGTATAAGGACACTCTGAAAAGCAAGCACAAACGGAGCAGCATTAGTCCATAGATAACTCAGCGTGGCATCTCTCACTTCACGAGCAGCAGCTGTCTTCAAGGTATAAATATATACATACATACACACACACATATACATGGATACATACATACATACATACATATATACATATATATATATATATTATATATATATACACATACATACATATACATTTCAAAATAACATATATGCGCATTTGCATATATATATATATATATATATATATATTATATATATATATATATATATATATATATATATATAATATGTTTGTGTTTGTTTGTGTGTGTTGTGTGCATGTGGGACAAAAAAGTGAGTAGAGTTGAAGAAATGAACATGAGTGGAAGTGAGGCCTCCATCGGGTGTTATTTTCGTTCAGGAAGAAAAACCCAACGCGTCGGACAGGTAGAAAAATAAACTTGCCCGCAGTCACAGTAGTTCAGTATGTCGCTGGAATCCTGAAGTGAGCAGAGGAGGAAGTAAAGTTGATGGACAGGAAGTCAAGAAAGCTCCTGATGATGCATGGAGCCCATCATCAACGTGCAGACATTGATCATCTATACACGAAGAGAACAAATGGAGGAAGAGGACGGATTGTTATGGAAGACTGCGTGCGTATCGAACTCGAGAGCTTAATGAGATATTAAGCCCAAAGTAAGGAAACCTTCATAGCGACAGTTAGGAGCGATGGAGTATTGTCCAGTGGATATAATTGCTTACTTTGTCATGTCTGTATATATATTCAGACATGGCAAGGACTGGGCAATCCGTATCTGTGTTGATTGCACATTCAGCATTTGGTTGAGGCCTGTTTTATAATTGTTTGGAGTTAGGCATTGGTCTTCTGCAATGAGAATCAGTCCTACCGTTTCGGCTTTTAGTCCAGAGCTTTTGAACCATTGTTGGATTTTACTTAGGCTCACTTCCTCTCTGTCAAGCCTTGCAGGGTATTGGCCATGAAGTCATTTTTCTCTCCATTTCTCTCCATGGACAATCCTTACCACATTGTCATGATGTCTCTTATATTCTTTCTGGGCTAGTGGCGTACATTGATTGATAATATACCATATGGTTTCACCATTTTTTCCACAAATTCTCCATTAGGATGGAAGATTGCAAAGATAAAGCATTGTACAAGCAATTGAGAATGAATGTAATTGAAAATAGGTGAGTAAAGAAAACAATGCATGGACAATTTCATGGGGATGTTGAAGATAAGACAGACAGAGAAAAACGATGGCTATGGATGACTAAATGTGATTTAAAACCGGAAACGAAGGCTCTAATCTGTGCTGCCTAAGATCAAGCATTAATAACCAATTATATCAAATATAGAATAGACAACACATCAGAAAATGATAAGTGCAGAATTTGTGGAAAAAATGGTGAAACCATATGGTATATTATCAATCAATGTACGCCACTAGCCCAGAAAGAATATAAGAGACATCATGACAATGTGGTAAGGATTGTCCATGGAGAGAAAAATGACTTCATGGCCAATACCCTGCAAGGCTTGACAGAGAGGAAGTGAGCCTAAGTAAAATCCAACAATGGCTCAAAAGCTCTGGACTAAAAGCCGAAACGGTAGGACTGATTCTCATTGCAGAAGACCAATGCCTAACTCCAAACAATTATAAAACAAAATACTGAAAACAGGCCTCAACCAAATGCTGAATGTGCAATCAACACAGATACGGATTGCCCAGTCCTTGCCATGTCTGAATATATATACAGACATGACAAAGTAAGCAATTATATCCACAGGACAATAGGCCAACATTACATCAAAATTGACAACAGGTGGTATAAGCATGTGCCAAGCAACGTCCAAGACAACGATCAGGCCACAGTCATCTGAGATATGCTGTTTTAACTGACAAAGAAATATAAGCTAATCGCCCAAACATAATAGTCAAGGATTGGGGAAAAAAACACCTGCTTACTGATAGACATTGCAGTTCCTTCAAAATAGTGTCAAAAAAGAAACAGAGAAAAGCTCTAAATTGAAGTATTCAAAATATGGGGCATGAACGCAAAAACAATACTAATAATAATAATATCATTGGGCATGATAAAAAAAAATCATAAGAATAAAAATGTAAAAGCTTTATCTGGATCCTCAACACTACAAACTGTCCCAAAAATAGCCCTGCTAGGAACAGGCCACATCCTATGCAACACACTATCAATCCAATAATGAAACCTAAACAAAACAACTCACAGGTACAAGACACACTCTATACAGCATTTACCCAGGGAAATAAACTCCCACCAGCAACCTCGGGAACCAACGCATTGCACACTCAACACACAATACAAGCAGTAACACAATAAAAGACAGCACCATACCTCAAGGAAAGAAAAAGCTAACGCAATACTGTACCGGAAGAATTCGCACACTCCCAGCAGCAGAAAAGAACATGCAATACTACACAGACCCCAGCAACTCGGAGGTGTTACAAGTGATGCAATAGAAATTTCCTTCCAGTCTACTAAATATTGAACAGTTATATAATATGATAATAATATTGTTTAGTCCTTCGGAACAGTATCAGGAGGCATCAAGAAGAATATAAAGGAAATTGGAATAGACTGCCCAGTGGAATTGTTAAATAAGGTCTGCTTCCTTGTCTCGGCCAGAATAATCAGGAAAGTATTAGATAGGTGAAAAGAACGAATAACAGGCACTGTAGGCTGCAGGTAGTAAGCCCGCTACGCATGCAATACTCCAGGATCTCAAACAAAACCTGTGATAAAGCGATAATAATAATAATAGGGCTTACTGGCGATTGTCAAACAATTCAGTGATGACATCAGAATGCAATTTGGCCTCGATAAATGTGCAAAAGCTACCTTTATCAAAGGAAAAATGACAGAAACATCTAACGTTAACCTTGACCAGCAGAATGTTATAAAAGAAAATTAGACCCAGCAGAGAAATACAAGTACCTAGTGGTATTTGAAGGGGACGGAATAAGGCATTCAGAGATGAAGGAAAGGATCAGGAGAGAATGCTATCACAGATTAAGAGCAATACTCAAGACAGAGCTGAATGCGAGAAACAGGATCTAAGCGATCAATACATTAGCCATACCAGTCGTGACTTACAGTTTCAATATCGTTAACTGGTCAATTACTGAAATATGTAATCTTGACAGAAAAATACGAAAACTGTTGACAATGCATAGAATGCACCACCCTAAGGCAGATACAGAACGACTTTATCTGCCAAGAAAAGAGGGAGGCTGTGGACTTTTACAATTGGCAATAACAATGAAGATTGCTACAATTGGCCTAGACACCTACCTGAAAAACTCTGAGGACTGGATGTTAAAACTTGTCTCAAAACATGAAAACAAGAAAGCATCATACTCAGTAACAAAACAGGCAAAGGAATATCTAAGTGAATTCCGAATACAACAAATTTTGGAATTAGACATAGACATACAAGAAACGGGCACAGAAAAAGCTAAGCGCATGAAAACCCGTGCTGAAACTGCGGCCTTAGATATTCTGAATGATAAATGGCAAGAAAAATCTCTCTATGGCAAATACCCAAAGAGAGCGAATAATGCAGATGTTGACAAAGCCCTGACCCATCAATGGCTAATGGCCTCTGGCTTAAAATCTGAAACAGAGGGGTTTATCATAGCAGCTCAAGATCAATGCCTACCAACAAGAAACTACCAGGCCAACATATTAAAGAACAGCAGTAGCCCAACATGCCGTGTATGTCAACAACAGGCATGATAGACCTGCATAATATATTCACTGGGTAATCTGCAAAAACCTGGATTTGCCCCATGAAAAAACTGGTGGGAGCACAAACCACCCCCAGTGCTTAAAAATGACCACATCTCACTCCACTGGAACTTCCCCATTCAAACTGACAGAAAGATAGATGCAAATAGGCCAGACATCATATTGAAAGACTTCAGACAAAGAACATGCCTCCCCATTGATATGACTGTCCCAATCGATATAAACGTATCTGTCAAAACCTACCAAAAACTGAGCAAATATAAAGATCTTGAAATAGAAATCAGCAAAATGTGGAACCTGAAGACTAAAACAATACCTGTTGTCATAGGTGCCCTGGGAATGATAGCAAAAGGGGCTGATTGCTACCTAACTCAGATACCAGGAAACCCCAAAATGGCAGAAATTCAAAAGATAGTGCTCATGGGAACTGCTCATATCCTACGCAAAATACTTTCTATGTAATCTCAAGGTTTAAAACAAACATTTTTTTTAGACATCCACTAGTACAACACCAAAAAAAACAACCAAATATATGGCACACTAGGCATAACAACAACGTGAACTTCCAACCTGTTGTCTCTTGAGGTCTCTGGGTGAGACTTGGAGCCAACTTGTACAAATATAAAGCAAAAGTCAAACATGGAATAATAATAATAATAATAATAATAATATATTATTATTATTATTATTATTATTATTATTCACTATCTCATGATAGCACTGAAACATAAATTCCCACAGGTTCTTTGCATCATCATCGAAAATGATAATGTAAAGATCCTGTGGGATTTTATGATTCAGTGCGACCATGAGATAAAGAATAGGAAGCCAAACATAGTCTTAATTGAGAAAGAAAGCAAACGATGCTGGATCATAGATACAGTATGCCCAGCAGACAATAAGGTATGCGACAAGGAAAAAAGAAAAGTCGATAGATATGAGGTTAACTTGGGAGGTTAAGCAGTTGTGGTTGATGAAAAAGGTGGTAGTAGTAATAATAATTGTTGGAGCCCTGGAAATAGTGAGTAAAAATCTTGAGAAGTACATGGAACAAATAGGGGCTGCAATAACGGTGGAGCACTTGCAGAAAACAGCACTTCTTGGAACCGCTTGAATACTCTGGAAGGTGCTCGAAAAATAAGAGGTGTTACCTTAGTTCACAGGTAGTGAACATGTGACACCGTGGTACATCTCCCGTGTTAAAGCTGTGCAAAGGAAATAATAATAATAATAATAATAAATTCGTTTATTGGCCACAAGGGCTTACATAAAATTACATTAAACATATACAACATAAAAGACGATACAATGGGTTTTGCAACAATTTAAAACTCCCAATAGGGGAAGCGCATGAAGGGCCTTGTGAAAAAAAACCATACAAGCCACAGGTACCTGAACGACAAGGAAAGAACCCTTCTTTTGTTTACAGGTCCACGCTCAGAATTGGTCCTTTCACACTGGTCATTATTCCACCATTCACCCACCTTTCAACAAACTTGCTACAAGGCAACACTTCCCTCTCCACCCTCAATTTCCTTTTCAAATGAAACTTGAAAAAGTTGATGTGGACTTGGCTAAAGAGAAAGGCACCTGTCTTTATCCCTTTCAAACGGATCCACCATACTACCTCTTTCGCTACAGCCACTAGACAAATAAAAATTGCCTTCCTCTCCCAATCAAAAGAGAGCGGCGGGGCAATCTTCACAATGGATTCAGCTGATAGCCGGATCCAAATAATAATAATAATAATAATAATAATAATAATGTGCTTAACTGGAATACCAGTGAAATAATGAAAATTGAAAGAAGAATTCGCAAGCTACTGACTTGTAATAAGATGCACCATCCAAAGGCAGACGTGGATCGCCTTTACCTTCCCAGAGCTCAGGGAGGACGAGGTTTGATCCAGCTTGAACTTACATACAAAACCACCACAATCGAACTGGCCAAATACCTTGAAGCAACCAACGATTGGATGCTAAAACTTGTTGAAAAACATGAAAGACCGAAAAAAATTCACTCTATTCTCAAAGAGAGCAAAAAATTCGCTACTGATCTCTTAGATACCTACCAGATTGATCAGGCTGAAGGAAATGCGCCAACTGCTGCTGCAAAGAAAATAAAATTAATTGCAAAGACAAAAGCGCATGAAAAATTAGCTAGCAGATGGGAACAGAAACCTCTCCATGGCAAGTATGTGGCCTGTAGCAAACAAGCTGATGTCGACCAGAAACACACGCACCAATGGTTACGAAGCTCAGGGCTAAAAGCAGAGAGTGAAGGTTTCATATTAGCTGCTCAAGACCAATGCATATTAACCCGGAACTACCAAGCCAATGTGATAAAAAATGGAGCTGACCCAAAATGCTGATTCTGTAACGATGAGATTGAAACAATAGACCACCTAATCTCAGGGTGTAGAGTCTTAGCACCTGTAGAATATAAAGCAAGACATGATAGAGTCAGCCGGTATTTACACTGAACAATATGTCGGCATTAGAAAATCAAAACCGCTGGCAAATGGTATAAACACCATCCTGAAGCTGTGACTGAAGAAGAAAATGTGTCGATTCTATGGGACTTCCCCGTGCAGACCGACAAGACTATAAAAGCTAATAAACCGCATATTATCATAAAAGATCAAACAAAAAGGATGTGTTTATTAATTGACATGAGTATTCCTTGCGATCACAATATAGCAGCGAAAGATATTTGACATGATTAGTAAATATAAATAGACTTGCTAATAGAAATTGAAAAAATGTGGCATCTCAAGGTGACTACATTTCCAGTGATTGTGGGATCTCTAGGAATGATTTAAAAAAAGGTACTGAAACCTATTTGAAAATGATACCAGGCTTACCATCCCTACAGGAAGTGCAAAAAATCGTGTTAACTGGAACGGCTCATGTACTGAGAAGAGCACTATCGCTGTGAAAACAACATCCATTCAGGAATTTATTTATTTATTAATTTTTTAAATACATATTTTACCTGTGAATTTGCGTGTGTAATCTGGGAATGCATACAATGAGCTTCTCTGCCCTAGGTGTACGGAAAACACTTGCCGAGAAACAGAAGAAAATTTGAAGAAAGAAGGAATGATGATGATGATGATGATGCATCAAGAGCAATATAAAGAAAACTGTAGAAAACTGTGTAGTAAATAGACTGTCATCTAAATTACTCAAAAATGAAAATAACACTGTCATCTCATTTTAACAGACATATTTACCAAAATTACATAAAAATATCTTGAAATAATAAAGAGTAAATTTACTCAATAAAATCGCCATTGGCTTCAACCACAGCCTCCAAATGACTTCGGAATCTTCTGCAACTCTTCTCTACGGTCTCCTTGTATAAGTTGGCGAATACTGCTATAATCCTTGCCTTCAGTTCATACTTGGTAATACAAGGATTTTTATTGGCTTCTCGCTCAACTGCGTCCCACACATAATAGCCAAGTGGATGGCAATCTGGGGAGCTAGGTGACCAGACTTTAGGAGTGATGTGGTCGCAAGAATTGTCTGGCAGCCTCATGAGGCTGCCAAACAATTGTATTACCAAGTATGAACTGAAGGCAAGGATTATGGCAGCATTCGCCAACTTAAACAAGGAGACCGTCCAAAAGAGTTGCAGGAGATTCCGAAGTCATCTGGAGGCCATGGTTGAAGCCAATGGCGATTTTATTGAATTTATTTACTCTTTAGTATTTCAAGATATTTTTATGTAATTTTGGTAAATATATCTGTGAAAGGTTTCTTTCAGAGTAATTTCCTCAGAGTAATATGTGACAAAGTGAAATGAAAGTGTTTTTGTTTTAAGGACTGAAACGTCCGTTGGGAATTGAGCAGGGAATAAACTTGGGCAAAAGGGTTTGAGAAATGTTATAAGAAATTCTGGGAATCTTTTCTTCGCTGTAAATCCATAAATTTCTCGAAACATAGATCCGTCAATGCCAGACCACTTCATATCGCCCAAATGACCCAGCGATATACTTCGACTATCTTCTGATTCGGGGGGTTGCGGTAATCTCTGGTTTTTTTTTTTTGGTCTTCTTTAATTGAAATTTTACAAACAGTTATTCTTTTCAAAATCGGAAATCTCCATAGCCGAAAACGTGGGATTCCATAAAAACAATTTTTTTTTATCTAAAGGGGCAGACGGGTCCCTTTATGTCTCTGCCATGTGTACGTTCAGTGAATTTATGGAATTTACCAAATGCCATCTCATTCTTTTTTTTTTCTTTTCTTTTTCTTTACTACCCACAGAGGGGACAAACATAAAGGGGGTCTTTTCCTTTTGAACGGCAGTTTTCAACACAGTTTCTAGTTAACTAAACACTCTAAAACTTCGTATACTGGTAGAATGTGTCAAAAGAAAACATTATTTGGATCTTTTCAGTTTGAATGGCAGTTTTTAACATAGTTTCTAGTTAACTAAAAAATGTTAAACTTCGTATACTGGTAGAATGTGTTTATAAAACATCTTTTTCTCTTGGCTTTATTGAGAAAATTCTATGGTTTGTAAGATATTTGATCTTTAATTTCTTCAATTTCTGCAATTTCAACCAATCACTGGCATCTGTTGAGTTAAAAAGCATTCTATGCCATATGAATATGTCCCTTGTTTAAGAAACACATTGGGTTTATTTACATTTGTGAAGAAAAAAAGATACCCTTCCCCCACCCCTAACCCTAACCCTAAAACAGATTGAAAGACAATAGATCGATACTAGGGTCATAATTATGGGTGACACCGCTAGAACAAACATAGATCCAAGTGTGGTTGAGAAGCTAACTTCCTGATCACGTGGTTTCAGGTTCAATTCCACTCACAGCATTTTGGACAAGTGTCTTCTGTTATAGGTCAGTGGTTGGCCAAAGCCTTGGGAGTGGATTTCGTTGATAGAAACTGAAAGAAGCTCATCATTTATACATACATATATACTTTTTTATAAAAGGTGTATACAGCTCATTGGAGCACTTCTATTTCCAGTCCGTTGTATATCTTGAGTGTTGTTGTCACTCAAGATATAACTTTATATTTTGTAATACATACATATATATATGTGTGTGTGTGTGTGAGGGTGAGTAGCCAGGTGTTGACAGCACACGATGGTTGTAAATGAACATCACCATCACACAAGTGATGTTGTGTCATTTCCAGTCTTCCATGAAAAACATGTCTGACCATGGAGAAATATTCCCTCATTTGGAAACATGTGGCACTTGGCTACAGGAAGGACACCCAGCCATGGACACTAAATTATGGTGCACAGACACACACACACACACATATACATACACATGTACGTACCAACACGCATGAACACACACACACAGTATACATGCACACAATAGCTTTATATACATCCACTTGCTTGCACACACAGTTACATCGCATAGCCTTATACACACACACATAAACCAAAGGCATGGACATACATACACTCATGCATAGATACTTATACACAGTAGTCTCATACACATGTGTGCTCACATACACGTGCCAAGTTCATTGTTGTCTCCCTTGTTATTCGTACTTCAAATCAGCTCTCATAGATGTCTCCCTTGGTTGCCAGAGCCACTGACACCTTCAGCAACCTCTTCCTCCTCCCATCATTTCAGCTTGTAGTGACACTCTGACATGGGTTTCTTCTCTTCTCTCTCTCTTCTTCTATTCTTTCTGTCAAAGAGTAGGCTCAAAATGTTAGACACTTCCAATTTTCTCTAAGCATAAAGTTGATACACTTCTGCTGTGGAGGTCAGGTCTTCTTGAGCACAGCAAGGCACCAGATATCTCAGTCCTTTGTCATCTCATCCACAAGGTTCACCGTTCGGAGGTTCTCCTTCAGAACTTCGTCCTCTGTTTTACTGGGTCTCCCTCTTACACAAGTTCCATCCACTTTGAATGTACGGCACTTTTTGTGGAGCTGTCAGCATCCATCCACATCACATGGCCAAACCAGCACTGTCTTCTCTCACAGACTGCATCCAATTCTTCTTCTGCCAAACTTCTCTCTCAATACACTAACAGTCTGTTGTATATATGTGTTTCTTTATTGGCCACACGAGGCTGAATACAGAAGGGACAAAATACAAAGTAGAGCTTTTCTTTTTGGAAGGAAGTAGAGAAGAAACCAAAAAAAAGAAGTGGGTCAAATTCCAATCAAAAGGGTTTGTGAAGAAAAAAAATATATACATATACGTGTGTGTGTGTGTGTATACAAGTAAAATAGAATTAAAATGTAATATATATATTGATATATATAACAAAATATATTTTTAATAAAAATAATAATAATCATCGTTTAAGATCCGCTTTCCATGCTAGCATGGGTTGGACAATTTGACTGAGGACTGGAAAACCAGATGGCTGCACCAGGCTCCATTCTTGATCTTGCAAAGGTTCTACATCTGGATGCCCTTCCTAACACCAACCGCTCTGAGAGTGTAGTGGGTGCTTTTACATGCCACCGACATGGAACCCAGTTAGCTTCAGGCGGTACTGGCAACAGCCACGCTCAAATGGTGTTTGTTATGTGCCAATCCAGTGGCACTCGCAACGACCTCACTCAAATGTTTTTTCACATGCCACCAGCACAAGTGCCACTAAGACAACGCTGGTAACAATCACGCTCGAATGGTGCTTTTTATGTGCCACCACCATGGAAGCCAGTTAGCTGCTCTGGCAACGATCACTCTCGGATGGTGCTCATAGTGCTCCACTAGCATGGTTGCCAGTCATCGAAATTGATTTCGATTTCACTTGCGTCAACAGGTCTTTGTAATCAGAGTTTAGTGTCCAAAGAAGGAAAGGTACACATAAGTGGGCTGGTTACACCCCTGGCATAGGACGCAAAGTTATGGTCTCATTTGGCTTGCAAGGTCTTCTCAAGCACAGCATATTTCCAAAAGTCTCGGTCACCAGTCATTGCCTCGGTGATGCCTAATGTTCGAAGGTCATGCTTCACCACTTCGAACCAGGTCTTCCTGGGTCTACCTCTTCCACAGGTTCCCTTAAATGCTAGGGTGTGGCACTTTTTCACACTGCTGTCCTCATCCATTCTCGCCACATGACTATGTCATCTCTCTTGCACCCCAATCTGATGCTTCTTAGGTCCAACTTTTCTCTCAAGGTAGTTACACTCTATCGAGTATGCACACTGACATTACACATCCAGCGGATCATATTGGCTTTATTCCTTGTGAGCCTACGCATATCGTGAGCAGTCATAGCCTATGTTTCACTGCCAAGTAGCATGGCTGTTGATACACATGCGTCATACAATCTACCTTTTACTCACCAGCAGAGGTAAGAGTTCTCTGAACTTTGCCCAGGCTATTCTTATTCTAGCAGCTACACTTTCAGTGCATTCCCACCTACAGCTACTGACATGGTCACCTAGGTAACGGAAGCTATCAATTACTAGTTTTTCTCCCTGGAATGTGGCAGAAGTTCTTCTCTGCACATTTTCAGTATTTATTGCTCCTGAGCATCTGCCACATA
Source organism: Octopus sinensis (assembly GCF_006345805.1). Taxonomy (NCBI): domain Eukaryota; kingdom Metazoa; phylum Mollusca; class Cephalopoda; order Octopoda; family Octopodidae; genus Octopus; species Octopus sinensis. The sequence goes on from NW_021833011.1 coordinate 50,525, forward strand.
CAAAAACTATCTTCCCAGTTAGCCTTCTTTCGATATTGTTGCACCTCTTATGTGTCCATAGCTTACGCTGGGTACATCTTATAGAGTTTCTACCTACGCCATTTCTACAGATCGAGCAGGGCCATCTACCTGAAGGGATTTGTGGTTTGCCTGCCTGATGGGCCAGTGGCTTTCCCGGTCTTCATACTCTTAATTGCTTTATCTACCAAGGTACTGTCAACTCGGATAGCTGGTCGCTCTGTGAGGTCAACATTCAGCAGACCCTCTTTCTCCCATTCATTTTCTTTATTCAGCAACCTTTCATTGTGGCATCTACAAATCTCTCTCTTTGCGGCCTCATTTAGTGCAAGAGAACCATCATCCATGCGAACACATTTCTCTCCTACAACATCACGATTCTCTCTCACACACTGTCTTGCAACACGAAATACCTCAAGTCTTTGATCCTCACGGCGCAGAACATTGGCAAATTTTTCCTTATCTGCTTCCCTTCTGACTAAATAAACCTGCCACCTAGCTTCCCTTCTGGGAGTCTGATACACTTCCCTGCTACCACCGTTCTTCCAGTCTTTCCAAGCCTGTTTCTTTTCTCTAATAGCCCTGTCAACAACATTGTTCCACCACCATCTTATTAAAAATCGAATTGGGGAATCCGAGTGCATGCACTAGTATATATAGGGTGGTGGTGTTGGTGGAAGAGGAGGAAGTCTTGGCGAGGCGAGTGGTAATCGAAAAAGAGAGAGACACACAGTCAGAGTGAGAGCGAGACAAAGACAGAGAGAGAGGGTGGGTAGAGATGTTCAGAACACGAGGTAGAAAAATATTCTTTTGGGATTTGTGTGGCATAGTTAATTTAACGAGACAGCAAATGTTGATAAGAGTAAAATAGAATTGAAGAATCTGAGAGCCAGTCTAAGACAAAATTAGAGAAATAAAGTGACTGTGTGATAGACTTTCATAGATGAATGAATGAATATGTTGCGGTTAAGGAATTGCTTGAGCTAAGGTTATATTAAAGGCAAAAACAGGGAAGACGAAACTATTGAAACTATATTTACATGTCTACATGGTAATGAAATAGGTAGAATAATGAAAAGAACTAACAAGGGGTTTATGATTTGTGCAGAAATAGAAGAGTAAGTGACGAGGTTGAAAAGACAAAACTTCTTATCTGAGCATCTTCTGAGATTCATATTTTTTCGCTGAGGTATTGAAATAATATATTAATATATTACACATATTAACACATATTAACATGTATTAAACAGGAACATAAGAATGCAAATATCTTTGCAGGTGGGTTTGGAATTCAAGCTGAATCTAACAGAATTATGAAAGAAAGAAAGAGTGAACTGACACCTGGAGAAGTAGTGTCAACTAAAGCTGGTAAACTCAAATGCAAGGCTATCCTTCATGTTGTTGGACCCGTTTGGAATGATGGACAAACTGAGGAAATTTTTCACCTTTCAAGAGCTGTTCGAAATTGTTTGGCAGGTCTTGAAGAAATGTCTTATACATCAATTGCAATTCCTGCCATCAGTACAGGTAAGAATTTACCATTTTGTTTCTGTTCAAATTAATTGGCACAGAAAGAGTAATTACACTATTTAGTGTATAGCAAGGCAACTATCCTGTCCCTCTCTCATGCTCTAACCTCTCCTCTGGCATCCATCCACTTCCCTTGGTTTCACTCTCCGTCTCAACTAAAAGTCTTTGTCTTACAAGTAACTTGGCAACCCCACTTTTTACGTGGCACCAGCTCCTGTGACGGTGTCCCAGAAAAAGCACCCAGTGCATTCTCTAAAGTGGTTGGCATTCTGGAAAGGAAGGGAATCCAGCCATAGAAACTATACCAAAAGAGAAAATTGGTACTTGGACAGCTCTCCGGCCTTGCCAGCATCAAAAACAGAGGTGAAATGATGACAATGATGATATTATATATATATATATATATATATATTATTGTAGAAGATGTGGTTGGTTATGGTTAAAAGGTTGATGTTCCACATGATTTCTGGTTCAGTTCCCTGGCAAGGTATTTTGGGCAAGTCATTCATTATAGACCTGGGTTTGGCCCAAACCTTCCAGTGGATTTGGTGGACGGGAATTGAAAAGAGGCCTGTTGTGGCACAGCTGACATTCTAGAAGAACAGTATTTGTTGTTGTTGTGTGAGTGTGTGGCAGTCCTAGCACCTAAGCAGACGAGTCTTGTCTGCCAACATATATGAGTGCTTTTATGCACCAGACATCCATATGAGACATCCTCTCATGGTAAATAACGCAGTATTGGTGCTCAAACACAACATCCACATTTAGTTGGATATAAAAATTGCCTGTTGGTATTACTATTGCTTCTGTTGCTGTTAATTACCTTTTTCATAGACTTGCTGGCTATTTGCAAAATCAGTGCCTTAACAGATACTGAAATTCTATATATGGTCAAAAGATTTGGCTGTTATGTCACAACTAGATGTCTCCTACTGAAGAATCCAGGCAAGATGAAATAATGTCATCTAGCAGTAATAGTGATTATAGCAGATGGTTCTCGTCTCTTAAAAATATAAATATGAGTAATTTTATGCACCCAAGGCCCTGTGGGAGGTCCTTTTGAGGCAAATAATGGAGTACTCTCTGTTCTAACATGACCTCTACATTAAGTTGGAAGTAAAGTTTGCATATGTATATATTATGGCGGTTTTCGGTTTTAAACCTTAAGCTTTCTCTTAGGTTCTATTATTTATTTTGGCTTTTCTCTGAGTAAGGGAGAATATAATGATTCAACGTCACTTATACTCAAGTGTTATCATTATACCTAAAACCCTAATGCTTGCAGGTGATGAAAAATCCTATCGGTGCCAAACTTTAGACCTTGGATGCATCCACGTTGTTGTGTGATCTCCTTTGTGCATAAAGTGAGTGCCTGCGATGTAAAGTCCATGTTTATCGCAAAGCTCCAGCAGCATGAGACCATTGCTATTCATTTTCCCTACTCCAAAATGCTCTAGAGAGTTCCATGTTTGCCGGTCTGTTCCAACCCTGGCTTTGAAATCTCCCAATAGAATGACTCAGAATTGAGGATTTTCCTAAGTATGGCTCTCAGCTGGGTATAAAAAATAGCTTTATCTTCATTGCAACTAGTCAAAGCGAGTGCTTAGGCACTTACTAGAGTAGCAAACCACCCACCTTTCAGGTGCAATCTTACAGTCATTAGACGTTCGTTTATAGGAACAGGAAGCACTCCAACTTCTTCAGGATATCAGATCGAACTGATATACCGATGATTAAATAAGGTGCAAAATGATAAATAAAATGTATATATTTGGTAGAATGACGACACATGTTTCGTGGTTATATTTAAGAAATGATTATAGTAAAAATAGTATTAGTAGTAAAATCATTTCAATATAAATATAGCCACTCATCAGGTTAAAAATAACTACAATAATAAAATAATTAATTAATATATATACGTAAAGAATCTTTTAAAATAGAAATATATTCTTTAAAATATCTATCTATCTATCTATCTATCTATCTATATATATATATATATATGTATGTTGGGTGGGAATCTGGTATCTTCACTGGGGTACATGGTAGCCATAGTATTGGCACCCGAAACAATGAGGGGACTAGGCCACTGGAATTCTGTGATGCATGTAACCTTTTAATCTGCAACTCTAACTTCAGGAAGCCAGACAGCCACCTTACAACCTATCAATGAGGAAACTCTGTAAGCCAGATTGATTTCATCCTCACCAGACAGCGGGACGCATGGTTGCTCTTCAATACAAAGACCCTCCCGGGTGAAGAATGTACTCCCTAGCATATTAGTGACTTTAGGCTTGAGGCCAGAAGGATACCTAGAAGCAGACCAATCCAGAAAAAAAGAATATGGAAGCTAAAGAAGCCTTCACATGGTCAAAGATTTAGGGACATTCTCATCAAGAAATTTGATGACAGGGAGGAGGAGTTACAGATGTCGGACATAGAAGGTAGCTTGAAATTCCTATGGGACAGCTTACTGAGTGCCACAGACCAAGTCTGTGGATGGTGCAAAGTCTCTTCCAGGCCCAGAATTACATGGTGGTGGAATAGAACAGTAGACAAAGCCATTAGAGCAAAGAAACAGGCCTGGAAAGCCTTGAAGGATGGTGGTAGCAAGGAACAGTAACATGTAGCCAGAAAGGAGGCTGGGTGGCAGGTATACATAGCCAAGAGTGAAGCAGAAAAGAAGAAGTTTGCCAATGTCCAGAGACATGAGGACCAAAGAACTGAGGTATTTCGGATTGCAAGACAGTGTGTGAGAGAAAATTGTGATGCCACAGGAGAGAAATGTGTTCGAATGGATGATGGTGCACTTGCTTTTAGTGATTCTGAAAAGAAAGAGGCTTGGAAAAGCCATTATGAAAGACTGCCGAATGTGGAGAATGAATCGGAGGAGAAGAGACTTCCAAATGTTGACCCAGAAGAGGGACCAACTATCCAAATCGACAGCTCCCTAGTAGTTAAAGCAATTAAGGATATGAAGCTAGGAAAAACCCCTGGGCCATCAGGAATCACTGCTGAGATGCTTAAAGCATCTGGTGGTGTGGGGTATGGCTTAGTCACCTGCATTGTAAACCAGGTAGTACATAACGGAGCTATACCCAATGACTAGCGTAGCAGCACCATATAGTCAACTGCTACAAGAGTAAAGGTGACGCTCTAGATAGAAATAACTACAGGGATATTAAACTGTTGGATCAGGTGATGAAGGTCACAGAGAGGGTCATAACCCATCTCATTAGGGAGAGAATTTGCTTAGATGAGATGCAGTTCGGTTTTGTGCCGGGTAGAAGCACCACTGATGCTATATTCCTGGTCCGACAACTGCAGGAGAAGTACCTAGCTAAAGATAAACCCCTCTACATAGCTTTTGTGGACTTGGAGAAAGCCTTTGACAGGTTCCCCTGATCCCTTATCTGGTGGTCTATGTGGAAACTGGAGATTGACAAATGGCTAATAAGGGCTGTACAGGCCCTATACAGAGAGGCTGTCAGCAAGGTTAGGATTGGCAACGAATATAGTGAAGAATTCCGGGTAGAAGTAGGTGTACACCAAGGCTCAGCCCTCAGTCCCCTTTTATTCATCATAGTCCTCCAGGCAACAACAGAGGAATTCAAAACAGGTTGTCCCTGGGAGCTCCTCTATGCTGATGACCTGGCTCTCATATCAGAATCACTACCAAAACTAGAAAAGAAATTTTGGGTGTGGAAACAAGGGTTAGAATCAAAGGGCCTTAGAGTAAATGTAGCAAAGACCAAAGTTATAGTAAGCAGAAAGGCGAACTCAGCACACACCCCATCGGGCAAGTGGCCCCGCTCAATCTGTAGGAAAAGTGTATGTAGAAACTCCATAAGATGCACCCAATGTAAGCTATGGACGCATAAGAGGTGCAGCAACATCAAGGGAAATTAACTGATAAGATAGTTTTCATGTGTGGCAGATGCACAGGGACAATAGACACCACAAATACTCAGAAAACAGATTCCATCACACTCCAGGGGGAGAAACTAGAAGTAGTTGATAGTTTCCGCTACCTAGGTGACCAAGTTAGTAGTGGAGGTGGATGCTAAGAGAGTGTCACCACTAGAATACGAATAGCCTGGGCAAGTTCAGAAAGCTCCTACCCCTACTGGCGACAAAGGGTCTCTCACTCAGAGTGAAAGGTAGATTGTATGATGCATGTGTGCGAACTGCCATGCTTCACGGTAGTGAAACATGGGTCGTGACTGCAGAGGACATGCGTAGACTTGAAAGAAATGAAGCTAGCATGATCCGCTGGATGTGTAATGTCAGTGTTAATACACGACAGAGTGTAAGCACCCTGAGAGAACTGCTAGACATAAGAAGCATCAGATGTGGTGTGCAAGAGCGACGCTTGCGATGGTATGGTCATGTACTGCGGATGGATGAGGAGAGATGTGTGAAGAAGTGCCGCTCCCAAACAGTTGAAGGAATCAGGGGGAGAGGTAGACCCAGGAAGACATGGGATGAGGTAGTCAAGCATGACCTCAGAGCGTTGGGCTTCACTGAGGCAATGGCGAAGGACCGAGATCTCAGGAGATGTGCTGTGACTGCAAAGACCCGGGATGCTTCCGGCACCAGTTCCAATAGCCCCTGGCCATTGAAAGTACCATGGGTCCCAGACCATCTCGCTGTGCTTGAGGAGACCTGTTGAGTCAAGTGCATGTACATGAACATCGAAACAAATATCAATGGAAATAGTAGTTGTGATACCTGTGCCGGTGGCACATAAAAAGCACCATCCGAATGTGGCCGTTACCAGCGCCGCCTCGACTGGCTTCTGTGCCGGTGGCACATAAAAAGCACCATCCGAACGTGGCCGATGCCAGCGCTGCCTTGGCTGGCTTCCGTGCCGGTGGCACATTAAAAGCACCAACCGATCGTGGCCGATGCCAGACCCCCCGCTGGCACCTGTGCAGGTGGCATGTAAAGAGCACCCACTACACTCGCAGAGTGGTTGGCGTTAGGAAGGGCATCCAGCTGTAGAAACATTGCCAGATCAGACTGGAGCCTGGTGCTGCCCCTGGCTTCCCAGACCCCAGTCGAACCGTCCATCCCGTGCTAGTGCGGAAAGCGGACGTTAAACGATGATGATGATATATATATATAATAAATAAATATATATATATATATAATATATATATACGTATAAATATATATACGTATAAATATATATATATGTATAAATATATATATACGTATAAATATATATACGTATAAATATATATATATGTATAAATATATATATATATATATGTATAAATATATATATATATGTATAAATATAAAAATATATATATGTATAAATATATATATATGTATAAATATCATCATCATCATCATCATCGTTTAACGTCCACTTTCCATGCTAGCATGGGTTGGACGGTTCAACTGGGGTCTGGCAAGCTCGAAGGCTGCACCAGGCCAGTCAGATCTGGCAGTGTTTCTACAGCTGGATGCTCTTCCTAACGCCAACCACTCCGAGAGTGTAGTGGGTGATTTTATGTGCCACCGACACAGGTGCCAGGCGAGGCTGGCAGACGGCCACGCTCGGATGGTGTTTTTACGTGCCAGACGAGGCTGGCGAACGGCCACGCTCGGATGGTGTTTGTTACGTGCCCTCAGCACGGAGGCCAGTCGATGCGGTACTGGCTACGGTCACGCTCGGATTGTTTTCTTATGTGCCACCGGCACTGGTACCACACGGATACAAATTCCATTGATGTTCATCTATTTTGATTTGGTTTGATTTGATTTGATTGATTTTCACTTGCCTCAACAGGTCTTCACAAGTGTCACAAGAAGGAAGGTATGCACAGGTGGACTGACTACGTGCCAGGTAGGGGCCATGGGTTATGGCTTCACATATGTATAAATATATATATATGTATAAATATATATATATGTATATAAATACATATATTGGGCCGAAAGTAACCAGAGATATACAGCCTAAAGAAAGCACCCGAAATCTCTCCAATCTGAACTTCCACAAAGCAGATTGGAAATCGATCCAAAAAGAGATCCTCAGAGAGGACTGGCCGGAATGTCTCTCCACACCAGACATTGAATGAAACTAGAATGTTGTTTCATGTCTTCTGTGCAAGCCGTATGCCAGAAATATGTCCCAGAGCACAAGGCCAAAACAAATAGGAGCAAGATTCCAAGAGACAGGAAGATCCTCATGAGATGACGGATGAAGGTTGAAAATTGTCTCAACCAACATCCCAAAAGTAGCGAAACGTCTCGCCTAAAAACAACACTGATGGAGATCGAAAAAAGGCTACAACAATCCTATGTGAAGGAGAAAGCAGACAAAGAAGCCTGGGTTATAAAAAACATTAAATCAAACCCAAAGCCCTTCTTTCATTACGCGAAAGAAACAGTCTCAGTGCACTACAAGATAGGACCCCTCCTCCAAAAGGATGGCTCCCTCACAGACAGTCCAACTATGATCAGTGAGATGCTGAATGACCAGTTCAAAAGTGTCTTTACCACCCCGCTGGAACACAGACAAGTGAACGAACCAGTGGACTTCTTTGCCGCCTCACCTATAAATAGCGAGGCGGTTACAATAGAATGTATTGACATTAGCGAAAAAGATGTCCTACTAGCCATAGATGAAGTGGACACAAACTCAGCTGCTGGTCCAGACGGTTTCCCAGCCATCCTCCTCAAAGTGTGTAAGCATGCCCTGGCAAAACCCCTCAAGATTCTCTTCCAGAGCTTTCTTACAAATGGCAAACTGCCAAGCAAGCTGAAGGAGGGAATAATATGCCCAATACATAAAAGGGGAAGTAGAACAGATGCCAAAAACTATAGGCCTATCTCTCTGACTTCACACATCAGCAAAGTCATGGAAAGGATAATCAGAGGGAAACTATTCACATTCCTTGAAAAAATAACTTGCTAAGTGATACCCAACATGGTTTGCGACCAGGTAGGAGCTGCCTGACCCAGCTCTTACAACATTATGATGAGGTGTTGAGGCAGTTACTAACAGATCAAATGGGGACATAATATACCTTGATTTTGCAAAAGCTTTTGCCAAGGTGGATCATGGTATGATATGCCACAAACTGTGTGACTTCGGCATAGCTGGAAAACTTGGAGAGTGGTTACATGACTTCCTGAAAGATAGGAGTCAGGCAGTAGTGGCTAATGGAGCCACCTCTATGAACACACAAATAGTGAGCGGTTTTCCACAGGGCACTGTCTTGGGACCACTGCATTTTATAGTGGCCCTCTCAGTTATGCCCTCAAATGCCCGGATAGCCACTCTGGCAATCAGACCTTAAGCTTCAGACACTGGGATAAAAGGAAAACAACCAATTAATCCAGTTATATATGGTCCTTAAAAGAAAAAGGTGTCAGTTAGAAGATCCACTGGAAGATCTTGGCCAAATGTAAGCCTTACACTAATGGCAGTGGAAAGTGCAGTCTTTGCGATATGGAAAGATGGCTCGTTTGGAAAAGTTCTTTAGACCCTACTACATGTCTAAATTCAAGAACTGAACTTTTTGGGTCATGTCCAAATATAGCGAAACATTTGTTATGTTTTTGCCCCCCGTCCCCCCAGAGCACAGATAGATCCTGCTTTTTATATTATGTCCACATGCAAGCGTTTCATGTCTTCCCATTTCTTATATTTTATTCCTTTATATATTTTTTCTGTATATTATTTTTCACTCTTTATATTGGAATATGTGTGTGTATGCATGTTTTATATGTATTATGTTTATATGTATACATATATATATATATATATATATATATATATATATATATATGTGTGTGTGTGGGTGTGGTGTGTGTGTGTGTGTGTTTGTATGTATATGTACACGCATGTGTCAGTATGTATATGGGAACAATGTGCACCTATTTGTTGGAACTTTGAGGCCCAAATATTCTCAAGATGCACTGGTCCCACTCCTGAACTATCATCATCATCATATGGTCGATATTTTGATGACTGTATTGGTGCACTCTACCACGAATACCTAGACGCCTTCCTCTCTTTTGTCAATCTTCCCATCCTGCCCCCCACTTCTCCTGCACTATTTCCACGGTCAGCATTCATCACACCACTCTCAGCACCTCCAATATAAACATAGACTCACACTCATACCTCAACTTCTCCTCCTCCCACCCTAAACCACCAAGCTCTCCATCCCCTATTCTCAATTCCTTCATCTACACAGGCTCTGCAGTGACGACCATGAGTTTGAGACTGAGTCTCAACTCATGGCTTGCCACTTCTTCCTACGTAGATATCCGCTCACCACTATCCACACTGCCCTTGCCAGACCACGTTTGGTGGACTGTGCGTCTAGTCTCTCCCCCGCCGTCTCCTGTTTACCTCACCTTCCACCCCACCACTCTATCCAACACACCATTCTACGAGCCTTCTGGCGACTCCAGTCTGACCCCTACCCATTGCACATCTTCCTTAATGGACCTCTCCCTCCTTCAAAAGAACCCACAACCTACGTGACTTCTTGGTCCACAGCCCTAACCCAACCCGGCCCATTCTCCGGCTCCTTCCCACACGGCTGCACTTGCCCTTACCTCTCTAACATCCCCGCCCCACAGGCATCCATCATCAACCCTAATATATCACTGACTCTTCACCTGCACTTTTAGCAACATCATCTACTGCATCTCTGCTCTCTTTGTCCTTCTCTGTACATCAGTCAAATGGGAAGCCGCTTGGCTGACCAGTTCACGGAACACCTCCGAGACATCAGACTGGCAACGACACCCCAGTCTCATGCCATTTCTGCTCTACCAGTCATTCTTTACAGCACCTGTCTGTGTTCAGAATGTCGTTGCACAGGGCCATCCAGGCTTCCGTTTTCCTGTGAACAGGGATTAACCTTCTCTCTTCGCTCCTTTGCACCACATGGGCTCAACTCTCTTTCCCTCTTCATGAAACCCTCCTCTCTTCCTCTCATATCTATTTCCTCCCACGCACCTCTCCTCTTGCTCTGACACCTACTTCCTCTCTTCTCTCCAACCCACCTTCTCCCTTCGCTGTAACCCCACCCCTACACAATCCAACCCCACCCTCCCTGTTCATCCAATCCCATCCCACTCCCACATACCCCCTAACACCACATCATACCACCCTGCACACACTAGCACTAACCACTTCCCAGAACCCAGCATCATCCATACATCTACACATGCACACACATGTGTCAAGGTCACCAACCCTCATCCACATGCACATACACATTCTCACACATATGAGCACATTCGTTTTGGGATCACAACTACTTTATTATTTCCCATTCTTCCTAGCTTTCCTGTGTGACTCCTCTGTCTAGCATTTGCCATGATAGATCGCTAGTCAACATTTTTTATTTTCTCTTCCTGTTTATTTCTGTGTTTCTTTCTGCGCGTAGGCTCAAAACGTTAAAGACTTTCTCACTTCCGGAGTGTTAAACTAATACATCTGCTTGTTGTTTACAGATCTGTCTTCATCTTTTATTTTTTGTAAATTCTGACTATATATATATGTAACGGATTTAGTTGGGTTGATATTGAAATTGTCAGAGTCAGCAGTTGCGACGATGATTATTTGTTGTTATGACAGCATACTGTAGGATGTGAAAGATAGACACTGCATGAAGTTTAGAGGAAATGTTTATTTACGTTACGTTAAAATAACTTGCCTCGACGGGCATGTTGTGATAGATCCAAAGGCATGTGAAGTAAAGTTTGTCTATGTGTCCTCTTCATTGTTAGTAGTAGTAATTACAGAGAGATAGAATGACATTGTAAGGGACAGAATTAGAGCTAGAGAGAATTGTAGGGTGTTGTCTCACAGTTGCTTTCTCCCTCTGACCAACGTTGGTCAGCCAGACCACGTTGAATCGTCACCAACCGTGACTAACTCCGTTAAGTCGTCATGACTGTGATGAACTCACTTTTGCTTGGGGTATGCTTGCTTTATAAAGATCCAGAAGGATAGATATATCATTGAGAACAACAGATTCAGTTGGTGGTCTTGTTATCTCTATTCTAGCTTTTGCTGAAGTAGAAGAGGTTAGAAAGGGTCAAGCGGTGAAGACATTATTTCGGCCTAGCTAAAGGCATCAGAAAAATGTAAAACTGCTGTCAGAGAAACACCATTGTTCCATCGTGGGAAGAGTTCTGTAATAGTGTTAATTTAAATTTGGCTATGGTGGATCAAATCTACTTCATGCATGCAAGATTCACTACATATATATACACACACACACGTGTTCGTGTGTGTGTGCACAACTGTATGTATATATATATATATATATATGTGTGTGTGCATATGCAGATTCTGAGAAAAAAGTTTTACTTTCCCTATGCTTATTAGAGTAATTTTCCTTTCTTCAACAGTTTTTTTCATAGCATTTTTGTTTTGTCTTAATAACTGATGAGATGCCAGAGCAGATTTAAGCCCTGACATACAGAACTCTGAGTTTTATTATGACAACCAACTAATTGTCACATATTATAATATATATATATATATATATATATATATATATGGGTGGGTGGGTGGGTGTGTGGACTGTGTTAGTACCTGTTTGTCTTTTAATCACATGATATTTGTAAACAAGGATCACCATCATACAAGCAGTGTCATCCATTTGCAGTCTACAATGAAAACATGTCTGGCCATGGGGCAATATTAGCTTCCTTGGTGTGGGGTGGTGGTGATAGGAATGTCACCTAGACATAGAAAATTTGCCTCAACCAATTCCACCTGAAACATGGAAAAGGAAACATTAAAACGATTATTATTATTATTATTATTATTGTTATTATTATTATTATCATTATTATTATTATTATTTAACTGAAAACAACAAGAAAGAAAAGAAATGTGTTCAACAAGAGAGAAACAAAGTTCTTATTAAATACCATTATATATTAATGGGGGCTAAAGACCCCACCCCACCCCACCTCGGTCATGAATGGCCATGGTATTGCACCTAGAAATTTGCCCCCTGTCTATTAAAGAATCTTCTAAATGATGGAATTGTATTGTTTCTTGGCATTGCAGCTGATAAATTACTGAAATTATATCACAGGTTAATATATATATTTTGAGTAAGAACAATTGTTGGATTAAATATGTTGTATACTTTATTTATTACAGGTACTTTTGGTATACCCATAGAAGAAGGAACTGAATGTATAGTAACAACTATAAAGATTTATCTTGATGCTTACTCAAATTCTAAAATAAAACATATTTGTTTGATTGATGAACAGAAGGATGTAATCAGAGCTTTTAGGCATCATCTAGAAACGGTGTTTGGAATCAGTAAAAGCAGAGGTAGGACTTGTTATTTGTTTGATATTTTAGTGAAAACTAAATGATTTATTTCAGGTGTTAATTAAGATTTTTCCTCCTTCAGTCAACTTTTATCTGATTCCTATAATTGGTTTATGGGCACAGCCATGGATTTGTGGTTAAAAAGATTCATTTCTAACCATGGTGATTCCTAATGTAAGGGAACTCAAGAAAATATCTTCTAATATGGCCCTGAGCTGACCAAAGTCTTGTCAACTGGTTTAGAAGATAGAAACTGATACAAGAGCCCCTCATATATGTATTGTGTGTTGTGTGTGTGTGTTTGTACTCTTGTCTTCAAATCACGTGATGGCTGTAAACAAGCATCTCCAGCATACAAGTGAGGTTGTTTGTTTCCTGTCTTCTGTGGAAACCTCGTGTGTCCAGGGGGAAATATTACCTTGCTTGGAAACAGGTGAGAGTCAGCATCAGGAAGAGCATCCAGCTATAGAAAGTCTGCCTCAATAAACTAATCTGACCCATGCAAGCAGGGAACAATGGATGTGAAATCAAGGATGATGATGATGTTTAATTTATGGCTGTTGATAAAATATTCTTGTCTCATTCTGTGATTCCCTAACAAAGGATAATTATAATTATTTATCTGATACATTGTAAACATGACTTTTGTTCATATTCTAATTAATATGAAGGTATAAAGTGTCCCCACCCCCACAAAAAAAACAGACATTGGAGAGTTATCAAATTGTTGGATCAGGTGATGAAAGTCATGGAGAGGGTCATAGCCCAAATAATTAGGGAGAGAGTAAGTTTAGACGAGATGCAGTTTAGGTTTGTGCCAGGGTGTAGCACCACTGACGTTATATTTCTGGTAAGACAGCTGCGGGAAATAAACCTCTGTACCTAGCCAAAGATAAACCTCTGTACTTGGCCTTCATTGACATAAAGAAAGCTTTTGACAGAGTCCCCCAATCCCTTATCTGGAGGTCACTGCAGAAAACTAGGGATAAATGAGTAGTTGGTGAGAGGTTCAAGCCATGTACAGGGATGCTGTCAGCAAGTTAAAGGTTGGCAACAAGTATAGTGAAAAATTCCAGGTAGAAGTAGAGGTTCACCTCAGCCCCCTCTTATTCATCATAGTCCTCCAGGCAGTAACTGAGGAAATCAAGATAGGCTGTCCCGGGAGCTCCTCTAAGCTGATGACTTTCCTCTATTAGCTGATTGACTACCAGAACTAAAGAAGTTTCAGGCATTGAAGCAAGGTCTAGAATCGAAGGGCCTTAGAGTGATAGAAAAAAACCAAAGTTTTAGCAAGTAGGAAGGTTGACAAATCACGAATCCCTTCAGGTAGACTGCCCTGCTTGATCTGCAGAAAAGGTGTAGGTAGAAACTCCATAAGATGAACCCAGTGCAAGCTATGGACATATAAAAGGTGTAGCAATGTCAAAGGAAGGTTAACCAGGAAGATAGTTGTTGTGTGTAGGTACAATAAGCACTAGAAATGTACAGAAAATAAACTCCATCAAATGCCTGTGAGGGAGACCTAGAAGTAGTTGACAGCTTCTGCTATCTAGGTGAACAAATTAGTAGTGGAAGTGAAAGCTCCAAGTGCATAGCTGTAAGAATAAGATTAGGTTGGGCAAAGTTCAGAGAGCTTTTACCTTTGTTGGTAATGATGGGCCTCTCCCTCAGAGTGAAAGGTAGACTGTATGATATCTGTGTGCAAATAGCCATGCTATACGGCAGTGAAACATGGGCTGTGGCTGCAGAGGACATGTAAATGCTTGAAAGAAATAAAGGCACTCTGCTTCACTGGATGTGCAATGTCAGTGTGCATGTATGGCAGAGTGTAAGCATCTGGAAAGAGAAATGGTGCACAAGAGGCATCAGATGTGGTGTGCAAGAGAGAAGACTGCACTGTGGAGGGGACATGTGGAAGAGATAGACCCAAGATAGACAAGGGACGAGGTGGTGAAGCATGATCCTTGAACATTGAGCTTCATGGAGGCTATGACTAGTGACTAACACCTTTGGCAATATTCTGTGCTTAAGAAGAACCATCAAGCCAAGTGAAATTGTAGTTGTGGCTGATGCCAGTGTTACACAAAAAGTACCTTACAAACTTTGGTCCACACAGAGATGATAAGTTGCTGAGACCTCTGGCAATTTACCATGCTTGAGAAGACTCATCAAACCAAATGAAATCGTAGACGATGCTGGTGTCACATAAAAAGCACCCATTTCACTCTTGGAGTGGTTGGCATATGGAAAGGCATCAAGCTGTAGAATCTGTGTCAAATCTGACTGGAACCTGGTGCAGCTCTCCAGCCTATCAGTTTCAGTCAAGCCATCCAACCCATGCCAGCATGGAAAGTGGATGTTAAATGATGATGATGATGATGATTTACATTTTCTACTAATCATTCTTTAAGAGAGAAATTTCTTGAAATAAGTGTTTTATTTTCTTACGTCCAATAATGTTGAACCAAGAGTTATAGCGTTGGCTGACTCTAAAGTATTTACGAGAGGCCATTTAGCTCTGGAAGCCTTCTTCAACTGAATAACCAAGTTTCTTTCCTTGAACAGGTTACCCTGTAAGAAATTACTTATCACATGACCATCAGCCTGAGTCATGTGATGTGGTAAGCAGGTAAATTGTGTGAAGCAGACAACACTGCCATATGAGTGATATATACATGAAACAAAAATTACAAGAAAGGTTTTAAAATGCACCATATATACACACACACACACACATATATATATATATACATACATATATATATATATCCTTGACTAAAATTTTAAAGACTACATGTTTATTATGGACTTCTGGTCACACATGTGCAATGATATATAGCAACTAGCCTGAACATTACCTGCACCATGCCTATACATGTGTGTTGCAACGAATTTCTTTCCTTAAAATTTACAGAAAAGCATATTTTTTGATGAAATTTTTTATGAATATGCTTCAGATGGTATAAATTCCAATTCTACTGGAATTTGAGGTAAAAAATAAAAAAAGGTTTCAAAACAAATATCTGACACGTATCAGTATTTATGTCTGCAATTTTTATTTTCATATTAAATTCTTTTATTATCATAATATACACACTCTTAAAGGTACTTGTGGAAATTTTCATTTAAAAATAACCATTTTCCCAAAAGTTATGAGGAAGCAAATTTGACTTGTGTGAATTTTCTGAAACTCCTCTCTCCACTCCCTCAAAAATATTTTTTTCACACCAAATTCTCAACTTACTGGAATCTACACCATCTGAAGCCTGTTTTAATAAATGTTTTAAGCAAAAACGTTTCATAAGAGGGAAGATCACATTTTACTAACCAGTTTCACTGTTTTCAGACTTTGAAAGTTTCAAGTATGTTCTTCAATGTATTTTTAGTCCATGTGGTAGAAGAAATAGATGGAAATAACGTATATAGCCTTGTTGCTATAAAAAGGTGTGTGGAGGGGGGTGGACTACAAGTTAGCATGTATTCTCTTGCTAAATCATATTTTCAGAAACGAAATCATTACTATTAATATGGAAATAAAGTAGTTCTTTTAAGAGAGAGGAGAAGAAAGTTTAATGTTATTTTCAGAAACCACATAATTCAACGCTTCCCTTCTTGGTCCACAACAGAAAGCAGCCCCTACGACACCCAGAACTAATGTGGCATCCGGAGAAAATGCTGGCATCAAAATACAACTATTGATTGATTCAATTTCTAATGCATCTGTGAGTAAATAGATTCACTTAACATATTTATATTTAATTGTTATTTCATTTGCAAATGAGGAATCATTACAGTTAATTAAAAACATTTTCTCAATCTAACTCAAACATTTTATTTCCTTACATCTGATCTCTTGAGTAAATCTTTTGCTAACTTTAACAACCTCAAACTTACTACAAACCATTCTGTAGAGCCTTTCTTAACAACAATATCAACTGCAACAATGTATCTCTCTTCTCTCCACTGAATGTTCCTTAGTTGTTTACCATTAAATTCTTTGTAGGTTGATGTCATCATTAACAGCACCAATAAAACCTCCAGCTTAACATTGGTGTTATCTCCAAATCTATCTCAATGCTGCTGGTCCAGAGATACAAGTTGAATGTAACCAGAAATATCCTCAAGGTATTTCTACATTTGAAATAGCCATCACTAAAGGATATAACCTCAAATGTAAGAAAGTATTTCACCTGGTATTACCTCCCTGGGATGAAAATTCATCTGATTCAGTAAGTATCAATCATATTATATCGATTTATTGAAAGAGTTGTTGTACAACCCTAGGTTATCATTGATCCAGCATCCCTGTGGCATGAACGGAATTGCACCAGGCTCCAACCTGATCTGGCATGGTTTCTGAAGCTGGATGCCCTTCCTAATACCAGCCACTCCGAGATTGTAGTGGATGCTTTTTACGTACCACTGGCATGGGGGCCAGTCATGTGGCACTGGCAACAACCAAGCTCAAATGGTGCTTTTTACATGCCACCAGCATGGGAACAATCAGGCAACACTGGCAACAACCTCACTCGAATGGTGCTTTTTACATGCCACCAGCACAGCTGCCAATCAGGCAGTATTGGCATCCTCTATAACAATGATTTCACTTGACTCAACAGGTCTCCTCAAGTGCAGTTTATTGGCCAAGGATTGATGGGTACTCTTAAATGGGCTGGTTATGTTACACTGGCATAGGTCATGGTTATCGTCTCACTTGGCTTGCCAGGTCTTCTCAAGTACAGCATATCTCCAAAGGTTTCTGTTGCTTGTCATCACCTCTGTGAGGCCAACATTTTATGGTCATGCTTCACCACCTCATCCCATGTCTTCCTGGGTCTACCTCTTCTACAAGTACCTTCCACTGCTAGGTGTGACACTTTTTCACACAGCTATCCTCATCCATTTGCACCACATGACCATACCAGTGCAGTCGTCTCTCTTGCACACCACATCTGATGATTCTTATGTCCAACTTTTTTCTCAGGGTTCTTAAACTCTGTTGTGTATCCACACTGACATTACACATCCAGTGGAGCATACTGGTTTCATTCCTTGTGACCTTATGCATGTCTTCAACTGTCACAGCCTATGTTTCACTGCCATGTAGCATAGCTGTTCTCACACATGTGTCATACAGTCTACCTTTGTTACCAGCAGAGGTAGGAGCTCTCTGCACTTTGCCTGGGGTATTCTCATTCAAGAAGTTCTGCTCTCAGTGCATCCACCCCCAATGCTGGCTTGGTCACCTTGGTAACAGAAGCTATGAACTACTTCTAGTTTCTCCACCTGGCATGTGATGGAATCTGTTTCCTGCACATTTCCAGTGTTTATCGCCCCTCTGCATTTGGCACACACAAAAACTATCTTCCCAGTTAGCCTTCTTTGATATTGCTGCACCTCTTGTGTGTCCATAGCTTGCACTGGGTACATCTTATGGAATTTCTACTGATGCCTTTTCTACAGATCAAGCAGAACATCTACCTGAATGGATTTGTGATTTGTCTGTCTTCCTACTTATTAAGACGTTAGTTTTTGCGAAATTCTCTCTAAGACCCTTGATTCTAGACACTACTTCCACACCTGAAACTTCTTTAGTTCTGATAGTAACTCAGCTATAAGAGCAAGATCATCAGCATCAAGGATCTCCCAGGGGCATCCTATCTTGAATTCCTCTGTTATTGTCTGGAGGACTATGATGAATAAAATGGAGTTAGGGACTTGGTCCTTGGTGGATCCCTACTCAGAATTCTTCACTATACTTGTTGACAACCCTCACCTTACTGACAGTATCCCTGCACATGGCTTGTACAGCCTTCACTAACCATTCATCTATCCCCAGTTTCCGCATTGACCACCAGATAAGTGATCAGGGGACCCTGTCAAAGGCTTTCTCCATGTCAACGAAAGTCAGGTACAGAGGTTTATTTTTGGCTAGGTATTTCTCCAGCAGCAGTCTTACCAGAAATATAGCATCAGTGGTGCTTTTCCCTGGCACAAACCCAAACTGTATCTTGTCTAAACTAACTCTCTCCCTAATTAGTTGGGCTACAACCCTCTCTGTGACTTTCATTACCTGATCCAACAACGTGATACCTCTCTAATTATTTCTATCTAAAGTGTCACCTTTATCTTTGTAGCAGTTGACTATTATGCTGCTACACCAGTCATTGGGTACGACTCTTTCATGTATCACCTGATTGACTATATGGGTGACTAGGCTATAGCCGACACTGCCAGATGTTTTAAGCATCTCTGCAGTGTTTCCTGATGGGTCGGGGCTTTCCCTGTCTTCATACCCTTAATTGCTTTATCTACCCAGTTACAGTAAATTTAGATAGTTGGTCTCTCTGTTGGGTCGACATTTGGCAGACTCTCATTCTCCCATTCATTCTCTTCATTTGACAACCTTTCATAGTGGTATCTCCAAGTCTCTCTCTTTGCAGCATCATTAAATGCAATTGAGCCATTACCCATGCAGACACATTTCTTTTCCATAAATAATGTGATTTTTTCCATTGCATGAACTGAAAGTCGGAGGGGGATGGGAAAAAATACTACCTGCATCAACTTGCTATAAAAGCAGGTAGTAATTTTACCTTTGAATTATTCTTAATTCAAATTTTGAAGAGTGTAGTTCAATTTTAACAGTCATTTTTCAAAGCTACAATGGAAGTTACAAAGGAGCATATTCGGCATAAAGACAATGGAAAGTGTGAGGAATATTAATACAGTATATGAGGATTGGACAATAAGTATAAGCCAGTGTCAATGGTGGTTCCACAAATTCTGTGTTGGAAACTACAGCCTAGAAGACAACCCTCATTCTGGAAGATCTGTAGAGCTCTATGAGGATGTCCTGCAAAGCCTGGTGGAACAAAATCCCATCATACTGTTAAGGAACTAACAGAGAAGCTTGTATTTGGTCATTCAACCATTCATCGACACCTGCATGCCACCAGACAAAGTCAGCAAACAGCAAATGGTGTCAATGATTTCCTCACTAACTTTCTGAGTCTAATCATGCACTGAGAGTGAAGGTGTGCTCTTCTTTGCTGTCACATCTCATGAATGAATCTTTTTTGGACTGAATAGCGACTGGTGACAAGAAATGGGTTCTCTATAAGAATGTCAAGTACTGAAGTGTGTAGGGAAAGGAGAAAGACCGATACACCAGGAGAAAGAAGGTCTTCATCCATATAAGGTGTTGTTATCAGTTTGGTGAGATATGAAAGGTTAAGTCCACTTTGAACTTTTAAACCCAAACCAAACAATAACAAAGGAGATCTACAGTGAGCAGCTTGAGCAGTTAAGTCAGCACTAGAAGAACAACGACCATCTTTGGTTTGAAGACGAAAGGTGTTCTTCCATCAGGATAATGTTTGGCCACATACAGCAAGAATGACATTCCAAAGGCTGGAGCAGTTTGAATGGGAAACGATGCCCCACCCACCATATTCATCAGACATTGCTCCATCTGATTATATCATTCATTCTGCAGTCTTCAAAAATGATTTGGATGTAAAAAATATGAATTCTACAGACGAGGTCAGAATAGCAATGAAAAAACAGGGTTTGTGCATAGAAGCTGTGATACAACGGAAGTAAACTTTAGAAGACATTGTTTTAAACAGTATGAAAGCAATGCGTGAGAGATAATACATGTGTGTGTGTGTGTATGTATATATATAGGGAGAGAGAGAGAGAGAGAGAGAGGGGCAGAGAGAAAAATAATAGAGAGAGATTCATGGTAACAAATAGAGAGAAAGACATTTGTAGTTGAGTTCTCGTTGCAAATTATATTTTCATATTATTTATGGATGACCATTCATTGGGATGCAGATTTTGAATATCAAATTCGTTTTTTCTTGAGGATACATCGTTTCAGGGACTTTCAGGGCTAACCACACATACAGAACCATATACACTCATATCTATATAATAGATGTACAAGATGTGTGTGTACAGACTAATGTAAATGTCTTGTCTATATATATATATAGAATATCAGTATATATATATTTTTATAGTAATGTAAACTATATTGTCTATGCATAGATGGATGTAAGCAAGATGGGTGTATATAAACTAAGCGTCATATATACACTTTCTGTATACAATATGTGTTGGGGACAGGAAAAGATTGTTTGGCTAGACCAGTTCCTTTTCTTCTTTCTCCTTTTATCTATACCCACAGTGTTGGGTACACGTCTGCAGATATACTCTGTAGGACAGTATATATAGCATTGAAGTAAAGCACTGTTGACATACCAGTAATTCACTGGAATTTACTCAAAGCCAGTCTGTTTCAACAGAAATGTTCTTCTTTTGGTTTTAATCAGTTTTGAAAGTAATGAGGAATTAAGTAAATTAGCTTTGTCATTATTAAGCTGGTGTTTGGGCATAACATGGAATCTTGATACCAGTTTCAATTCCATGAATAATTTTTTACAGTCACTTAAACAAGCAAATTTCATTTCCTTTTATTCTGTAAATAAAAATTCCTCCCCAAACTACAGAATATTCAAAAGCCTGTTCATCATAGGAAGTTATTCTATGATACAATAAATGAAAATATTAATTTAAAACAATATTTGTGATAGAAACAATGAGTTAAAACATTGCATTGTAATTAACAGAAATTAATTATTTTTTCATTGAGTGATAATGAATTATTTGCTTACTTTTAACAGAGATTTAAAGAATATTTCCAACAAATGTCAGTAGATGGTTCAGATGTATCATCAGGTAAATTCTTTTGTTTTTTTTTTCCTCATCATCATCATCATCAATTATTTTTATTGTTATATTATTATTGAATGAGAGCAGCAAATGCCATCAAAGTGACAATGGGGTACAAATATACAAAGCGCAGTATCCACATCATTTCTACCCATCTGTTAAGGGTACACCAGGATCATGCATCACAACCATATGTGCACAACATCGTTATCTCTTATCAAGATAAACAGTGCATGGCCTATCAGGTGGGGGCCCAGTTAGAATTTCTTCAGGTCAAGTAGTCCATCGCACCCAAAAGGTCCTGAATAAGGTTATTAAAGGATGTTGAGTGAAACACTCTTGTCTCCAGGGTGAATTATTCAAACCCCAAAGAATCCAACTCACCACATAGCTATGATGCACCCACACTACTTCTGCTCATGATCAGAGAAGCACATATCATCAGCCACTAAGGGACATGCTCAAATGGTTATGGTCAAACAACTGACAAGAAAAACAGTGCTATGAATGTACCAACACACACGAGTTCAAGACATGACAATCCTCACACACTTCTCCTGAGGTATTCCAGAAAGAACTTCATGAAACTATTACAAGAACGCTTCCAACCGATTTCAGTAACCATTAGAAGAATAAGAAAACCAACTATAATAGGGACTCCGTTAGTTCCTAGCAATCTCTGAGGTAGGAATTTTTATAATCCAAAATTATAGACCATGAATAATTCAATTATTTCTAACAGTTATTATAGTCCACTCTGCATTGTTGTACCATTCCAGATATGTTACATTGCTTATATATATGTATGTTTCTTTAAGAAAGTCAGATGGAACTTGGAAGGTAGTAAATAGTCATGAACTTGATGTCTTGAAATGGTGTTTTCTTCAGATGGTTCCCAGAATGGTTGAACATTTAACTTCACACCTTCCAGTTGATGTTGCATTCTACAAACATCCAGCACAACTGAATTATGAAAAAGTAAACAGATAAAATCATTCGTTGGTGAGGGATTAGGGGTGAGTTGGGGAGTTCAGTGGGTAAAGACAGAAAAGTATTTGAAGACAAAGTAATGTCATTATTATAATACATTAGCAAACAGAAAAATATAATCAACATTTAACTGATACTAAGTAAAGACTATCTCTATTAATTATAACAAATACAAGAAACATCACTGGAATGTTAGTTTCAAATTTTGGCACAAGGCCAGCAATTTCAGGAGAGTGGCTAAGTTAATTACATCAACCACAGTGCTCAGCTGGTACTTATTTTATTGACCATAAACATCACTGGAATTTTGGTTTCAAATTTTGGCACAAGGCCAGCAATTTCAGGAGAGTGGCTAAGTCAATTATATCAACCCCAGTGCTTAACTGGTACTTATTTTATTGACCATAAACATCACTGGAATTTTGGTTCAAATTTTGGCACAAGGCCAGTAATTTCACTTGAATTTTGTGGAACCAGTTGCTCCTGTATGATAAAACTTGATATTTATTTAACTGTCAATCAGTGAGATATTAGACTAAATCAATTGAAGATCAGGCAACAGACTCAGTAGTTGTCAATTGTATTCTATCATTTATAAATTCAACACAAGAAAGTCTCTTTTCAAGTATGGACTGTATTAAAAACACACACACACAACACCACACACACACACACACACGCACACACACAGAGTTTGACACATGCTTTGATTTTTTGGAAAATACAACATTGAACAAAGGATATTCCAACATTTGAATGAAACCATTTCACTTTGATTTGTGGAACCAATTGCTCCTGTATGATAAAACTTAATATCTATTTAATCAGTGAGATATTAGACTTAATCAGTTGAAGATCAGACAACAGACTCAGTAGTTGTCCGTTTGTATTCTGTCATTTAAACCTCAACACAGGAGAGTCTCTCTTTTTCAAATATGGACTTTATGAAATTTTTACTCATCATACATTGAAGGACAAATCTTTCAATTTACGATTTAATATAGTAGAACATTTAATATTGTGTGTATATATATATATATATATATATATATATATATATGTGTGTGTGTGTGTGGGTGTTGTGTGTGTATATATACCTGTTATATACATTATATTATTTTTGTAATTTACTTAATTTTTACTTTTTAATTGTCATTTTAATTTTAACTTTTCTATGGTATGCAATTTTCTAGATGGTGTAACTTAATTGTTCATTTTGAATCGATAAAAGGTGTATTTTTCCTAATATTTTATGTATAAGCATGTATATATATATATTAGACCAAAGTTATAGTAAGCAGAAAGGCGAACTCAGCACACACACCCTCGGGCAGGTGACCCTGCCAGATCTGTAGGAAAGGTGTAGGTAGAAACTCCATAAGATGCACCCAATGTAAGCTATGGATGCATAAGAGGTGCAGCAACATTAAAGGGAAATTAACTGATAAGATAGCTTTCATATGCAGCAGATGCACAGGGACAATAGACACCACAGACACACAGAAAACATATTCCATCTCACTCCAGGGGAAGAAACTAGAAGTAGTTGACAGTTTCCGCTACCTGGGTGACCAAGTTAGTAGTGGAGGTGGATGCTCAGAGAGTATCACCACTAGAATACAAATAGCCTGGGCAAAGTTCAGAAAGCTCCTACCCCTACTGGCGACAAAGGGCCTCTACACAGAATGTCACAGGGATGGCCAAAGGTAGATTGTATGATGCATGTGGGCGAACTGCCATGCTTCACGGTAGTGAAACATGGGCTGTGACTGCAGAGGACATGCGTATACTTGAAAGAAATGAAGTAGCATGATCCGCTGGTTGTGTAATGTCAGTGTGCACGCACGACAGAGTGTAAGCACCTTGAGAGAAATGCTGGACATAAGAAGCATCAGATGTGGTGTGCAAGAGCGACGCTTGCGATGGTATGGTCATGTACTGGATGGATGAGGAGAGATGTGTGAAGAAGTGCAACTCCAAAAAAGTTGACGGTATCAGGGGGAGAGGTAGACCCAGGAAGACATGAGATGAGGTAGTCAAGCATGACCTCAGAGCGTTGGGCTCACTGAGGCAATGGCGAAGGACAGAGATCTCTGGAGATATGCTGTGACTGCAAAGACCCGGGTGCTTCATGCACCAGTTTCGCATAGCCCTGCCCATTCAAAGTACCTGGATCCCAAACGTCCACTGTGCTTGAGGAGACCTGTTGAGTCAAGTACATGAAGATGAACATCGAAATAAATATCAATGGAAATAGTTGTGATACCTGTGCCGGTGACAATAAAAAAGCACCATCCGAACGTGGCCGTAGCAGCACCGGCTCGACTGGCTTCTGTGCCGGTGGCACATAAAAAGTACCATCCAAACGTGGCCGATGCCAGCACCGCCTCGACTGGCTCTTGTACCGGTGGCACATAAAAAGCACTATCTGAACATGGCCGTTGCCAGCGCCACCTTGGCTGGCTTCCGTGCCGGTGGCACGTTGAAAGCTCCAACCGATTATGACCGATGCCGGACCCCCCCAGGCACCTGTGCAGGTGGCACGTAAAAAGCACCCACTACACTCACGGAGTGGTTGGCGTTAGGAAGGGCATCCAGCTGTAGAAACTCTGCCAGATCAGACTGGAGCCTGGGTGCAGCCCTGGCTTCCCAGACCCTGGTCGAACCGTCCAACCCGTGCTAGCGCGGAAAACGGACGTTAAACGATGATGATGATGATGATGATATATATACACACACACACATGTTAATTAATACTTGTTCTTTTCAGGAACCTCATCATCAAACCCATCCCCTCTTCATCCACAACAGAAAGCAGCTTCTGTGATACCCAAAACTAATGTGGCCCTGACAAAGAATCCTGGCATCAAAATAAACCTAATGATTGATTCAATTTCTAATGCATCTGTGAGTAAATAGATTCATGTAACTTATTATTTAATTATTATTTCATTTCCAAATGAGGAATCATTACAGTTAATTAAAACATTTTCTCAATCTAACTCAAACATTTATTTCCTTCACATCTGATATCTTGAGAAATCTTTTGCTAACTTTAACAACCTCAAACTTACTACAACCATTCTGTAGAGCCTTTCTTAACAACAATATCAACTGCAACAATGTATCTCTCTTCTCTCCACTGAATGTTCCTTAGTTGTTTACCATTAATTCTTTTGTAGGTTGATGTCATCATTAACAGCACCAATAAACACCTCCAGCTTAACATTGGTGCTATCTCCAAATATATTCTCCTTGCTGCTGGTCCAGAGATACAAGTTGAATGTAACCAGAAATATCCTCAAGGTATTTCTACATTTGAAATAGTCATTACTAAAGGATATAACCTCAACTGTAAGAATGTATTTCATCTGGTATTACCTCCCTGGGATGAAAATTCATCTGATTCAGTAAGTATCAATCATATTATATCGATTTATTGAAAGAGTTGTTGTACAACCCTAGATTATCATTGATCCAGCATCCCTGTGGCATGAACGGAATTGTCCATAAAACTATGCACAATCCACAGATGTGTTTTTCCAGTCATACAACACTTCCGTCTGCTTCAAGACAGTAGCATGTATGTTGATGTCCACTGATGTACAGTATGGGCTACAGTGTGACAGTCTGGACTTGTAGCATTCCTTATAGTTTCCAGATCATGAATTCTCGGAATGGCCACTGGAAAGATAGGCAACTGCCACCATTGAGGAAAACTGACCTTTTTCCCACATGGTGATGGACGATAGGCAACTGATTACGAATCAAATAGCCAATGTTAGGAGCATATTCCATGAGACAGTTTTGTCCTCACCAACCATTCTAATTGTTCCTAATGCTTGCTAACATCCAGTTCGAAATTGATTGATATACATTGTATTGTAGATATTCCTTGAACAAACTATTACATTAAAATACAGTCTCTTGTGTGCAGTGTAGAGGATGTTGTATCCCAAACACTGCATCCCAGGCGGTTCTCTGTGTTGTCCTACCTTGTGGGCTCTATTGCTGCATTTTACAATGTGTTCTCACTCAGATTTCCCTCTTGTAAAGAATCATTAATCTCTCTTATTACCTGTTGTTGTTTCCATTAATTACAAGAGCCTACTTCAATTACACTGTGTATCCACCTAATCTTACAACATTTCTCTTTCTATTCATGGCATCCATATGTTCATTCAGACAGGCTTCCTTCTATCACATGATCTATGTTGATCCTTCTGTCACATGATCTATGTTAATCCAATGATCACGTCGTCTATGAATCTAGTAATCACTTGATGTTGTTTAAATGTTATTCTAATCTGTAAATCATATACCATTTCAGTTTGCAACAACTAAATATGTCTTGCAAACAACTTGCACATGCAAGTGCTACCAGTCAAAAGCTCCGTATACCGGAAGCCAGCAAGTGTATGGGGTCATCAGGAGAGAATGCATGCCGTTTCGGGGCCTACCTGTCGACGGCATCAATGCGCACCAGCCCCCACCTCACTGATATGAGGCCCCACTTGCTAGATCAGCTGGTTATGAAGTTAAACTCAATATCCTTCTAGCCATCGCTCATCGTCTCTTTTTAAACCAAATCCAGTGGCTAGCCTTCTCCACTGTAGATTGGATATCGGTCATGGTGGCATTGACTTTACGATGAGTTAGGCCTAGCGATAATAACAGTCATCTCACGCTGTGTCCAACAAACCCTCTACAACTGACTTTGATTGGAAAATGTTCTGCTTTCCAGCCTGCGTCTTCACATTCCTCGAGGATGTTTACATAACGGTTCAATTTTTGAGCCCGAGCGGCGTCCATATTATCTTCATGAGGAACCGTTAGCTCGACTATATTTACAACTTTCTTTCACACCACATCAAATATCTGGTTTTTCGTAACTGGGATGGAAAGAAAAACTGGCACCCAGGTAAATCTGCAGTTACCTCCCACTAGCCGTTCCACTTTCCATTTCTCTCAGGAAGTTTCATGATCTTCTTGAAACAGATCCACTGACCTGGTCGCACTTAGGTAATGAAATCTCTAGATGGTACTTTCAACGGTTTTTCTCAGTGTTGTTGAGATGAATTTGGTTCTTTATAGCATTTAAGATAACCTTAAGGACCAAGTTGTGCCTCATGTATACCTGTTCAATGCTAATGAACAGTTGGAAAGAATATGTTTTAGTGTACCGACCTTTCCACATTTGCAGATGTCATTCTCTGAGACGTTCCATCTTACTAGATTCGTAGTTGATGGCAAAAACATCATAAGATGAATGAAACAGAAAACTCAGCTGAGATGTTGTCCACTTCACATCTCATCCCAACTTACCTTCCTCTCAACAACATGTTCTTCCATCTCGTCATTTGACCTTGATGAAAACATCGGATCAAATGAAGCTCTCTTCTCTCTGCTTCTCTTGTTTTGACGCTGTTGCTAACAACAGATCTGTGTTCACTCCGCATCATGCTTGCAAACAGTCTGAACTGATCTGCGCCAAAACCAAATCCTTTCCGATGGTTCTGGGTATAAGAGAAGAAAAGATGTTGTCAGTTTCTGCCTCTGCTTTCCACTTCCTGGCTGTTTTCACCTCTGGTGGGTTACGCCTGATTTCCATATCCTTCAATCCTCTCAGCATTATGACCGTCCGTATCTTCCCCAGCTTATATATTTCAACTATTGATGCTATTGGTAGCTGCAACGAACCTCTTTAAGATAAAGAGCTGAACTGTTCAACATACAAGGTAGGCCTAGCCACTTTCTAATGAACACATTACATTTTTGTTCAATGATTTCAACTCGTGACAATGCTACCTCGTATATTAAAAGTGGCCATGCAAGTTGCGGGTACAAGCCGAACTGCAAGCACCAAATTTTATATTTACCTGGTAACTTCGAATTATCAATCGCTGATAACCCAGCCTCGGCCTGTTTCATAATTTCAATCCCACGACTTCTGTCTGACAATGTTCCAGCGTATACTCGTCCCAAGCTCTTGACGGGCTCTTCCTTTACTGTTGGAATGCTTCCTTCAGATATTCGATACTTAAATTCTTTCTCCTCTCCCTTAACAATGTCAGACTATGTGATTTTGCTCTAATCGCATCATTGACCACCTTACAAGTTCGTCTAATCTCAAGAGGGCATTCTGCATGATTTGTTTATCTGTAGCTAAAGTGTCACGTCATCCATGAAGGCTTTCTTAGGCGATTGTACATGGGCGATTTGTTACGAAAAATCTACACCTTTCAAAATCAACTCCATGACTAAGATAAACCACGTGACAGATATTGTACAGCCAGCAGCAATGCCAACCTCCAATCGGTGCCAATCTGTTGTAAAATTCCAGTTGTAAACCTCATTTCGAAAATGTCATAGTACATCCTCATTATTTTGATCACTTTGTTAGGAATGTGGAAGTGGTCCATGGCTGTTATTAGTAATTCATGTGGCACTGAACCATACCACGTTCAGACTTTTCTTGTTTGTTTGGCGTCCTGGATCGCTTTCCAAATCGAAAAACAGTGTTCAACACATCCAGGGATCCCGGCCTTTTGAACAGATTCATCAACATATCCATTACTCTGTAAATATGTCACTGTTCTCCTCGACAGAATTCCCATAAAGATCTTGCCTTCCACATTCAATAAGGATATCGGCCTAAACTGTTTTATGGTCTTTGCATTGGCCTCTTTCAGCAGGTATATACCTTCTGCCTTACACCAATCCTCTACTATAGTCTCCTCGCGCCACAGTTGTCGGAGTAGGACAAAGAGCTTCTTTCTCAGAAGATTGCAGTACTTGTGAGACTTTATATGAGAAGCCATCACCTCCTGGGGCACTCTTTGCTCTAGTCTTTCTTACGAAGTCATTCACCTCTCTGTCCCTGATGTCCCCAATCTGGAATTCAATATCAGGTCCTGAGAGATGATTTAGCCCATGTAGAGGTGGCAGCGGCTGGTTACGGTGCGGATCACTGTAGGTTTCCTTAATATGAGCATCCAATTCTTCTTTAGTGCACGATAAATTACCACTCTTCGGTTCAGTGAACAGCTTCTTAGTAAAACCGTACGGGTCCTTCAGAAACTGCCCCCGAGTCCTTTTACTCTCCTTTCGAGGCTCATATCGGTGGAATATGTGGGAAATTTCTTAATCAAAGAATATATTTATTACAACTTAATGATTTCTCCCTGTAAGAAGAATTGGAAATAGTTCCATAAAATGTTCATTATCAATTACTAAACAATTATTTTTTTTAGATTTTGGCAAACATGACTCAAATAATAACGACTTGTCTGGAAACTGCTGAGAGAATGGGAGCAAAAAGCCTTGCATTTCCTATATTAGGAGCTGGAACATTGAAGTACCCCATTGAAAATCTACCCAGAACAATGTCTGAAGCAGTGAAAAACTACTCAAACCAAAATTCAAGCCAGATCAAAGATGTTTACTTCATGGTTTATCCTCAAGACACAGAAATAGTAAAGGTTGGTTGATTTATTTGTTGTTTGATGTTGATATTCTTGGAATTTACCAAAAACCAATATTCCACAATAAAGAAAAGAAATAGAACTGATCATTTACTGCCCTTGTTCCAAATATAATTCTCTCCTACAACATCACGGTTTTTCCTCACATACAAAACACCTCAAGCCCTCACGCAATAGAAAGAACTGACAAACTCTCTACTTCCTGCTGAGTATACCTGTCTCCTTGTTTCCCTGCTCATATGTTTCTCTATATTACCATCACACTTCCAGGCCTCTTTCTTCACTCTAATGGCCCTGTCTACTACACTGTTCCAACACCATGCTACCATAGGTCTAATTCAGATTTGACACCACCCACAAAACTTGGTCTGCAGATCTCA
This sequence comes from Octopus sinensis, assembly GCF_006345805.1. Lineage (NCBI taxonomy): Eukaryota > Metazoa > Mollusca > Cephalopoda > Octopoda > Octopodidae > Octopus > Octopus sinensis. Next base: position 81,010 of record NW_021833011.1, read on the forward strand.
GTAAATTGATTCATGGGAACTTCCCTGTATCTTCTGTGTTACACGTCTGTAACTCCCCTTCTTTTCATTAAATGCTTCACTGAAAATGCATAGACAACTGATATGGCATGCCTGATGGGAAATGCTTGCCAAATCCTTCCTCCCAGATGCTGCATGTCATTCTCCTTCTCCATCTTACACCCTACTCCACTCTCCTGAACTTCCTTACAATTGTTAAGTGTTCGGATCCTTCATTTCCAGTTGTCTCGTAAGAACTTCTAGCTGTCCTCTATTTTACATGTCTCTATCTCTTCCTGGTTCATGTTAAAAGTTTCAATTAGGACATCTCTAAATATCCGATCATTCAAAGTTGTTGATGATCTGCCAAAGAATATCATAAAAGCAATCCTTCTGTTCATTGGCAGACCAATTTGAATGGCATAGGCAGCAGAAATAACTGTTGCCATACAACTCTACTCCGAGCTCAAGTACCCAAACACACACTCTGACTATCTCAGCTACATTATCACCCATTTCTCAGCTAGAAGTATGACTACTCCACCTACCCCATCGCTGATGCTTTCCCAGAGAATTTATAGATATGTATTTTGCCTGTGAGGTATATGGACGAAGCTCCTCTCCACCTTACTTCTTGAAGGCAGCACACATCGAAACACCTCTGTTAGAACATCTCAACAGACCTAGCTTTCAATGTGTCTACATTGACAAAGCCAATTGTAGGGAACTTCAGGAGGTTGGGGCAGGGGGTAAGAGGGAGAAAGAGATGACATTCAGCATCTGGGAGGAGGAAGGATTCAGCAAGTGTTTCCACCAAGCATGCCATATCAATTGTCTATGCATTTTATCTGCCATTATTCATTCATCTTATACTTGCTGCATCTGCCTCAAGTGAGGGCTATAAAAGCATTGTTAATACAATAATGAACATATGAAAATAACTAATTAGTTAATCAATTAACGGACTGATAGGTTCTGCATTTTGGTGCAAAGTATAGAAAGTACGACATTAGTGTTGCAGTGATATGGATGAGAGGCAACTATGAAGGGAAGGAAGTGGGGAGGGCAGAAGAAGGATTGTTGGGAGGGGGGGTTACAGTAAGAGAATGTAGGTAATGAGAGCATGAGCGGATGGGCACATCATGAGTAAGGAAAAGATGAAATGATGGGATTTGCACATTTCCACAGCTGATGAAGTAATGGAGATAGAGGAGAGGTGAGATATATTTACAATAACAGAGATATATATTTACATTGACATTAATAATTAAATGAGGAAATGAGGCATTAGGAGAGAAACTTTGGTGATGGTGGATTAAATTAAATTAAATTAAAGATGGGTTTGTTTCAACATCATACAAACACAAGCAGGAGATGAATAGAATAATGCAAAAATTAAAGCAAAGAAACAAATCATAATAGTTTATCTCTCATATCTTTTCATTGTGCATAGAAGTGTGTAATAGTCAGAGTTGTTATTTGAAATGTCTTGTGTTGATATACAGCATCTGTATATACAGACTAATGTAAACATCTATAGACTATATTTGTACATATAGACTAATGTAAGTACATTGTTTGTATACAACTATATTCTGTATGTATAGTAAGCAGCTTGTATATAAACTGAGGGTCATATATACACTTTCTGTATACAATATGTGTTGGGGACAGAAAAAGATTGTTTGGCTGGACCAGTTCCTTTCTTCTTTCTCCAGTGTTGGGTACACATCTGCAGATATACTCTGTAGGACAGTATATATAGCATTGAAGTAAAGCACTGTTGACATACCAGTAATTCACTGGAATTTACTCAAAGCCAGTCTGTTTCAACAGAAATGTTCTCTTTTGGTTTTAATCAGTTTTGAAAATAATGAAGACTTAAGCTGATGCTTGGACATAACATGGAGTCTCGAAAGCAATTACAATTCCATGAATAATGTTTTCTTATTCTTTAAGTAACAATTCCTCACCGAACGACAGAATATTCCAAACCCTGTCCATCGTAGGAGTTTATTTTATAATACAGTGAATAGAAATGTAAATTTAAAACAACATTCATGATAGAAGCAATGAATAAAACATTGCATTGAAATTAACAGAAATTAATTATGAAATTATGTTTTTGATTGAGTGATGATAAATTATTTGTTTACTTCTAACAGAAATTTGATGAATATTTCCAAGGAAACACAACAGGTAGTTCAGCTGCATCATCAGGTAAATACTTTCTTTTTATTATCTTAAATGTATATTCAAATTATGTCATGTCACACTTAATTGCTACTGGTAACATGTAACGCAGTACAACGTATCACATGGTCGGATGGTCAGTGACTAAACTGGCCACTACACTGAGCTTGCTGGGTATTTGTTGGATACCCTGTAGGATGGGAAATTCAACCTGCGAAAAGGTGAAGGATCTCATGAGTAGACAATGGCCATTCAATAATGTGTATATATGTATGTCTGGTTTGTGTGTGTGTGCACGTGCATGAAAGTATATCTGAATTGCGTATTTTCAAAACTTCTTTTCATATTTCTATATTTATACATTTATATTTATATTTTTATGCACCCCTTTTATATTTTGATAGTTTTAGCATTTTTCTTTTTGATATTTTTGTATTCTATTTCATATTCTATTATATTGTTATATTTTTGTATTTGTATATTTTTGTATTTACATATGTGTAATTTCTTTATATCAGGGAGGGTTAGTAACTCTTGTGGGAGGTGGTTAATCACATTCCATAGGACTGACAGTACCAGCAGGTTTTGTAGGGTGCATGCTGCATGATGAATCACTATGGGCCTCTGGTCATCCCCTGCTGCAGAAACGGTCTCCAACCATAGCGATGTTCCATGCCACTGACTCAAGTATTTTTTTCTTGATGAGAGAGTGCAATTATCTTTGTGTAATGGCTTCCAAACTTACAACAATTTCATGCACAGGTGTCTGTGCTTCTCAGCCTTCCAACAGTCAATCTCATACCCTGTGGTGAGGTAGACCATTGATGAAGACTGCAGGTGGAGATGAGTGCTCGGAGTTCTAGTCACAAGCCTGCACATAGGAGACCAGCAGACCAGTGGTCACTGTCATTGCATTACACATCAGAAAATTTAACAGCAACCTAAGTGACTGAGCAGCGTTATTAGGACCACACTGCACACCCTAGTAAGATAAGGGTCTAGAAAAAGTGCCTTAAAGAAAGCTTTCCCTGAACAGATCTGGTCAACTACTCGCAGCTGACAGACTTAGCCATTTGTAGTCAATTCAAACGGAGAAAGAAAGACCTAACCATTGCTACAAGGATTATTCTTAGCCAAAGAATTGTGGCGATACAATATCGACCTAGCAGCAATCTAGGCTGAGGAATGGTCCCTGACAGAATCAGGCAGCAGCTACACTTTCTTCTGGAAAGGAAAGACTGTACATGAGAAGAGAATATATGTATTTGGAGAAACCATTAAGTCCTGTCTCCTGAAACAGTCTCCCAACCTTCATACAGGTGTAAATGAAAAGCCTATGAAACTCTACTTCCCTATCAGCCACAAACACTTCGTCCCTGTCATGAGTGGGTATGACCCTACAATCTCATGCTCAGAAGAGATCAAAGAGCAGTTCTGTGCTGACTGGGACACTGTGCTACATCACATGCCTGCTACTGACAAGCTTATAATACTAGGGTACTTCAATGCTGTTGTTGGCAAGGATAAAGAGTGGTGGAGAAGGGTTAGATGGAAGTATGGAGTTGTGTAAATGAATAGCAATGGTCTTCAGTTGCCGAGCAAATTCGCCGAGCACAACCTGCTGATTACCAACATCATCTTCCTGCTGGCTGATAAGTATAAAACATCACGGACACATCTGCATTCAAAACAGCGTGATAGCAGTGACATCCTCATCACCAGGAGAATGCATGGGACAGAGTGCTCGACTGACCACAAACTAATAAGAGCCAAGTTCAACATCTGTGTAGTTCCCGAACACCACAATGGCTGAGAGCTCATTAGACCAGCCTTCAGCATGGCCAGACTCCTATCAGCCAAGTACCAGCAGTAGTTCCAGTCCAGCCTTGATGACAGGTGCGAGGTGATAGGACCACTGACAAGACTCTTTCACGACAACATAACCGGATATGTTTTTTTGCAATACTCACTGCACCAACTCTTTTGACATCTTCAATGGCCTAAAACATGGCTGTGTGCTCACCCTGTTTTGTTCAACTTGTTCTTCACACAAGTCCTACACCTGGGTCTATACATAATGCACTGCATTGTCAAGTGGGACACAAAAGTGACAGCAATGACACCATCAGCAGTGACATTGGTCCCTCGTCGGTTGTCACCTTTATAGGGTAAGTGGACAGCACAAAGGTAACCTTACTCAGGAAGGGCCATTATAGATTTATATATCTTAACCATCAATGAAAACCCCAAGTCCACTCTAGGGCTGTGACCCACGATGAGTTCAGAACCCAAAGCAGTAATTCTAGTGTGCAGCAGGCAGAGCCTCATGTCACGCTTAACCGTAAAGACTACAATAATTAACTGCGACAACTTAAAACTAATTACCCAAATGATGTGGGGTACGACATGTCACATACAACCTTAGAATACTTGTGGGTGCCTTTGGATGCACCAAGTTTCCAGAAGAGATGTGACAAGGAGACACAGTACAGACAAGAGAAACATATAAGGAGAATCCACCACAACCACCACCACCCTCACACCCCAGATTCACTCAATTGAAGTTCACAGTTCTTTGTGAAACAAAAGAAGAACTGATGGAACCATCATGTGCACCAAAGAAGACAAAATTAAGCATCCGCAAGTTGAATGAAGAGGAGATGGACTCTGCTCTGATTTTGTGCAACACCCATACAAGAGAACACTAGCAAAAGAATCACATGAGCTATCCATGAACCACTAATGTGCAATTTTGTAGAGGATGTGGAATATTCATCCTTGGATAATAGTAAATTTTGTCAGTGTGCACCTTTGAATATAGTAGTTTGAATGAGTGGCAGAAAGTCAATATTGATGGGATATTCTGGTTCAACTTTCTGGTTTGACTTAGCTAAGTTGATTTCTCCCTCTACATGGGTTGCTTTCCTTAAATGCTTTCCAGGTCTTTGAATTAAATTATATTTTGCTTAAATTATTGTGTTTCATATATGTTTATATATTATTCCTTGTTTATGTTGAATTGTTATTGTGTTTGTTGCATAATGTGAAAGGGCCTCTGAGTCAACTTAGCAAAGACCAAAGTAGGCAAACAGACAGGACTGTAGTCGCTTCAATATATAGAAAAGGTGTATGTAGAAATTCCATACAGTGTACCTAGAGGTAGCAGATTGCTTCTGCTCTTTAGGTAGATTAATTAGCAGTGGAGGTGGATGTACTGAAAGTATAGTTGCTAGAAAAAAAACCAGCATGAGAATGTTCAGAGACCTTCTACTTCTGTTGGTAACAAAAGTCCTCTTCTTCTCAGAACCAAAGGTAGATTGTATAATGCTTGTGTGTGAACAGTAATGCTACATGAAAGTGAAACAATAGCCCTGAATCAGAGGACATGTGAAAACTAGAGGGAAATGAAGGCCAATATACTCCATTTTATGTGCAATGTCAGTGTGCATGTGTGAACAAAGTATATGTTGAGAGAGACTGGCAAAAGAGGCATCAGATATGACATGCAAGAGAGAACGCAGCAGTTGTATGCACATGGGAAATGTATGGATGAGGGTAGCTGTATAAAGAAGTGCTGGTTGCTAGAGAAGGATGGAACCAGAGTTTATTGTAATGAGATACCTCTTGCAGACACCTTAGACACATCTATACCAAGGGATATACCTAAACCAGTTGTACAGTATCCCCCATGAGGGATTGATGCTAGATAGGTCAAATGATTATTGTGATGAATGAAGATTCTTGTATCAGCTTTTGCGTGGCCGATACCAGTGCCACCTGTACCAGTGGCATGTAAAAAGCATGAACCAAATGTGGCCCATACCAGTGCCACCTGACTGGCACATAAAAAGCATGTACTACATTCTCAGTGGGTGGCATTAGGAAGGGCATCCAGCTGTAAAATCCTTACCAAATCAGATTGGTGCCTGGTGCAGCCTCCCAGCTTGCCAGTTGTCAGTCAAACCATCTAACCCATGCCAGCACCGAAAGTGGACATCAAACGGCAATGATGATAATGATGTGATGACATATATATGCCTGCTCAGGTATGGTCATGTGATGCATGTGGACAAAGACAGCTGTGTAAAGAGGTGCCGATCTCTAACTGTGGATGGAACCTGTGGAAGAGGTAGACTCAGGAAGACATGGGACAAGGTGGTGAAGCATGATCTTCAGATGTAGGCAATGACAGAGGCAATGACTAGTGACTGAGACCTTTGACGATATGCTTTGCTTGAGAAGACCCTTCAAGCCAAGTAAAATCATAGTTGTAACTGGCACCCGTGCTGGTGACATGTAAAAAACGCCTTTGAAACATTGGGCCTTATGGACACAAAATGGCTGGGGCCTGAGGCATATGAAAAGCTCCTTTCAAGTGTTGGGCCTCACGGAGGCAATGACTGAGATCTTTGGCATTATGTCATAATTGAAAAGAAGACCCATCAAGCCGAGAAAAATTGCAGTTGTGGTAGATACCAGAGTCATGCAAATTCTTGGAGTGGTGGCGTTAGGAAGGACATCCAGCTGTAGAAACCATGCCAAATGAGACTGGATTCTGGTGCAGCCCCTCAGCTTACCATCCCTGGTCAAACTATTTAATCCATGCCAGCATGGACATTGGATTTCGAATGATGATGGATGAATTAGAGAGAATTTAAACTTGAATACAAAAAAAGAAGAAATAATTTTAACAACACTTGACATCATTCACTACGCAGAGTCTCAGGATGGTAGCAGTGGTCTGAAATAGTCATATTGTAAACATGTACTAGATAGTAATATATAGCAATAATTAAAGAGCAGTTGATATCATTCCCCACAGGGATAGGTGATAATCTTTTTCAGGTTAACTTCATTATTTCAAGAACCGATAGCTCTTCACTGAACAGAAAAACAGGAAACACTACAATTATTATTTAATCTTGAAGCTGCACCATAAGAAATCTTCTGCTGCTTGTTTGGTTATTTTTCATTGACAAAATGAATATTTCTTCTATTTCAGATGATGAAGATGAAGAAATAGAAGATAATGTCTTTGCTGGTCAAAAAGATGTTGGTGTCACATTGAAATTCTTAGCTAAATACAAAATCTTGACAATGCTATAGAAACTGTTAAAAAGGAGTACAATTCTCTATTAACAACTGAGAAAATACCATTTGATGTGGACTTGACAGAACCTCGAGTAAGTTGTCCACAACAATACAGGGTTCTTATTTAATTATTATTGTTGTTATCATTTTCTGATTGAATTTTATTTTCATTTCCAACTGGGTCTCAACCAGAGTCCTAAGGTACATATATATATTTGTTGTACGACACCCCTGACGAGAGTAGATGGCACCACTTCATATAAATAGAATCTGTCTGATGTAGTCGGGAGTTCACAGTTTGGTCATTGAAGTCCAGATACAGTTTAGAGTTTGAGTTGGTGTGTTGGAAATACTGATTGTTGGTTCGTGTGTTTTTTTTACTGCTGCTGTTTCTATTTTGTATTGTTATAACACTGTTACGGTGTAGTCTTTATCTATCATCAACAATATTGGAGGCGTAAAGATATAACATCTCACAACGAGGATTTTTCAAAGCTCACAGAGGTTATTTGTCAATTTGAGCATCATACAAATTGTTAAATTATGGAGAAGCTATTAGCAGCAGTAATACAGCTTCAAGAGAAGCAACCAAAACAACTACAGGAGTTACAGAAGCAAATATTACAACAACAACAACGGTTAACTGAGTTACAGTGAAGGAAGTTAAAAATTCGGTAAGTTCGTTTACAGCAGACATCATGGCAAACTCAATTTCTGAATTCACTTATAATCCAGAGGAGGGTATTATGTTTTCTGCATACCATAGAAGGTACAAGGAAAATTTTAACAAGGGTTGCATGTAATAATCAAAGATCATTATTTATCACTCAAATGGAATGTTGGAACTTAATGAAAAGTGATGACTTTATTACATATGCCAGAGAAGTTAACCATATGTGTGAAAATTCTAAACTTTAGGAACTCACTGAGGATATGTTTAAATCGCTTATCTTCATAGAAAGCCTTATGGCAAATGAAGATAGAGAATTCAGGCAAGGGTTTTCTAAAATGGAGCAAGCGAACCAAGGCTGCAATGGTCTACAGACCATTGCAGAAGAATGTCAAACAATGGTAAACCTGAAGCACTGCATGAAAATAATTCAAGAAAAAGATTCTGCAAAAATACAGATGTGTCAACCCGGAAAGTACAACCAAAAAACAGTGCCAGGCCCCAATCCATGTTACTGATGTGAAGGCCTACACTTCAGGGAAGCGTGTCCGTTTAAAAACCAAAAATGCTGTAGGTGTCAGAAACTTGGTGGCAAGAGCTCACACTGTAGGACAAGATTACAAGAGTTGGATGCAAAATGTTTTAAGTGAATGCAACACAAAAACAAGAATATTCATACAAACAAAAATAAGCATTAAACAACAGCTGGATACGGGTAGGGATATTTCTATCATTAATGCGGATACATGGGCAAAAATTGGGAAACTGAGGTGAGTGAGTAAACGGGCGATAAACTACATTTCATGGGTGAAATGTGTACAGGCATCACATTTCAAGGAGAAACATGCAAAGCCAAAATATTCTTTGTGGAGAATACAATCAATCAGTTTGGTAAAGATTGGTTGGAGTTATTTGACCTATGGTACCTCCCATAAGTCTCTACTGCAAAAACATAAATGGTTGTCCTGTTAGAAATAAATCGTGTGAGGAATTGATGTTTCCCCAAGTACTATCAGTGGACATAGGTCTATATAAAAAGACCAAAGCCTGCTTTTAAATAAGTTAAAACGCTGTGCCTATATTTAAATCTAACAGAAAAGTACCATCTGCAGCAAGTGAAATCATAAATAAAGAGTTAGACAGACTGGAAAAGAGTGGAATCATCTAAAAAGTGGATTACTCTAAGTGGGCAGCACCCATGTTGTACATTAAGAAGAAAAATGATAATATTAGACTGTGTGCCAATTATCTCTACAGGATTAAAGGACTGCTTAAAGATATGCCACCATCCACTCTTGATACCAGAGGACATTTTCGCAAAAATTAAATGGTGGAAAAAATTTCTCTAAATTGGATCTGTCTGACGCTTATTTACATATTAAAGTAAATGACAAATGCTCAAAGTATCTGAAAATAAATGTACACAGAGGATTGTACAGACATACCTGGTAAGCTTTTGGATTAAAGGTTACACCGGCAATATTTCAGCAAATCATGGATGCTATGTTATATGATTGTGAATTTACAGTCCCTTATTTAGACAAAATATTGATTAAAAGTAATTCATGTGAACAGCATATTGAGCATATAAAAGCTGTGTTCAAGAAAATTAAAGAGTACAGGTTCAATTTGAGTGAAGAAGTAAAATGCAAATTCTTTTGCCTCAAATTAAGTACTTAGGGCAAAGGATTGATAAAAATGGTAGATGGCCTGATCCATCGAGGGCAGATGCAATAAAGAATGTGCCTGTTCCGACAAATATACCAACGTTATAAGTGTTTGTTGGGCTGGCAAACTACTACCAAAACTACATTCTTAACATGCACAGATTAAGAGCTCAATTGAATGACTTATTAAAAAGGAAGTAAAGTGGAATTGGTTGGTTAAAAATACCAAAATGCAATTGAAAAAATTTGAAAAATTCTAATCGCAGATATTGTGTCTACTGTATTTTCATCCTGAAATAGACATTGTTGTAGCATCTAATGCTTTGGAGTATGGAATTGGAGCAGATTTGCTACATGAGTATGAAGATGGAATTAGGAAACCAGTGATT